>NC_134692.1:18636601-18829101 GCF_050947455.1 Rhinoderma darwinii | reverse complement strand
AGCATGACATCATTATCATCATCCGTTTAAATAAATCACCTGCGTTCGGCCACATTCTGCTTAGACAAGGATTCTTCCACCGGGGGGAAAGTATTCTTTATTTTCGCAAACCTTTATCCCCAAGGGCGACAGGAAGGTGCTGACTTTTACTCTTGTTTTCATAATAAATACACTGTAGCCTAAAGAAAACACAGGGAGAGATTTCGCTTTTCCCAGCCTGTTGCTCGCACACCTGTTGAGACAACAAAAACATGTCCAAAAAGTTGACCAAAAAGTTTCACATTCGCAAAATAAATCTATCTATAGTACCTAGGGGCTGAGGAGTAACGAAGCTCCTGGGCCCCAGTGCTACGACTGTAACCGGGCCCCTACCATGGGCCAAATGTAACGGTATGAGCAGAGAGAATAACCGTGTAAGCAAGAGGCTGCGGCGATCGTACGAGCACAGCGTCCCCTTCAAAAAGCCGATCAGCAGTGGTGCCGAGAGTTGGACCTCCACCGATCTAATATTGATGGCCTATCCTAAGGACAGGCCATGAATTTTACAAAACTAGATAAACCCTTCAAGGCACCAGGACTCAAGTGCGACTGCTACCCCTAGCATAGGGTCAGGGGTGTTGTTTTATAACAAAGATTGGCCCATAATAACTTTTTTAAGGCCGGGGTTACCCTTTAAATATTTCAATATGTTACAATTAGCTTTCACACACCCCAAAGTGGTCCCAGACAACACCCTCCATTACAAAATGAACAGTCTAAGGCCTTATTCACACGAACGTGTATTACGTCTGTGCTACGCGCGTGGAAATCACTCGCGTCACACGGACTTATGTGAGTCAATGGGACCGTTCTGACAGGTCGTGATTTTCACGCAGCGTATGTGCGCTGCGTAAAACTCACGACATGTCCTATACTTGCCCGTGTTTCGCACAGCACGCACCCATTGAAGCACTTCCGGGTGCCGCGCGTGATTCGCGCTATAGTAGTAAAAAAAATGAAAGAAAACTGAAAAGCACCTCCTGCTTTTATGTTTGTAAACATACAAACAGAGTGTCATAATGATGCCGGCTGCGCGAATATCACGCAGCCACGCACCATATACAGATGCCACACTGAACTTTTGTTTTTTGCACGCGCAAAACGGACACGTCCGTGTGAATAAGGGCTAATAAATATAGGTTAAGGCCACATGAATACTACTGTAATTTTGATCCGCAATGCGGATAAAAATACTGATCCATTAATTTCTATGGCGCACTGACACTTTCCCGTATATTTACGGGAAGGTGTCCGGGCTGTAGAAATGATCTGCAAAAAATTTGACATGTCCTATTTTTTTATTTTAGGGACTGTGCTCCCATAATTTATAATGGGAGCACAGCCCGTAAATGCGGGTGACTGTCCGTGGCCGGCCATGCCCGTAATCACTCATCACTCGCAGTCCAGGATCACTTTTATAGTTATGCTGCAGTTTTTGCCTCAATTTTTTGAGCTTTAAACCAGAAGTGCATCCAAAAGGAAGGAAAGATTGAAAGAAATGACTGATACATCTCTTTTATTTTGTGTCCACTTCTGTGTTTGGCTGAAAAAACGGAGACAAAAACTGCATCAAAACTGCATGTGTGATCCTGGCCTTAAGGTCATTTATATGTGCCATTTAATGTGCAGTCGTGTAATCTCACCGATAATCGCCATTGGTGATTGGGCCTTTAATACATACTGGGAAAAAGATATAGAATTGTTTAAAGTAACAGTTATTAACCCTTTAGAGATGAGATGTCAAAACTGTGATGCATTAGACCAGGGGTCCATAACCTGCCGCTCTACAACAGTATGAAACTACAACCCCCAGCATGGGAGTTGTGTTTTCTAACAGTGTGGAGACCACTGCATTACAGGGTAAAAGGCCGGAGCCCACGTGAATCCTCTGGAATCCTGCATGCCACAAGCTCATCACCTGTGAAATCAAGTAATGTAGTGAATAGTAATCCTATGAGTGTCCGGCAGAATTCACACTGTGTTGGGATAGGCAGTGAGGCAGATCAATTCACCTTCTTTTTAGAAATTGACTATATCGAGCTCTTACTCCAAGTCAGCAGTTTTTTATTTACAGACCTTAATTTCTTCATTCTATGGCCAAACTTCCCATTGTGAGGCATAAGGCACCACGTGCCTCATATCTCTTTATTTGTACATATGGCTACTGAGAGTTAAAGCGAGACTCTACAAATTGGTATAAAATAAGAGATCACAAGATGTGCCCAATATATGTGTTAAAATTCAATCCCCAAGGGTTAATCTCAGGGGCCGCAACTTCCGGGGGCAGCATTTGGTGGACAGAGGTGTAACTTTAAGCTCCTGGACCATAATACAGGGCTCTCTCCTACCATGTGAAATTTATTATACTGGTGTCTCATCATGTGGCAGAGGGGCTTTTGCCCCCTTCCCCCTCAGGCACCCCCTCAGGCACAGGAGTGGACACGAAAAAAGGAGATGCATCAATCTTTTCTTTATACCTTTCCTTCCTTTTGGATCCACTTCTGGCTTTGGCTAAAAAAAACTGAGCTAAAAACTGCATCAAAACTGTGTGTGATTCTGGCCTTACAGCTACACCCTTGTGGGTCTGTATGGACAAGTCCCAAGTATGGTGTAAAGTGGCCTTACGGACGAGACATAAGTGACCTAAAACCCCCTCTTATGCAGCTGTGGTCTTGAGGGTGACACCTAGGGTTTGGGGACACGGAGCGGCACTGACACGGTGGCGATGCGGCCAACAACCGCAATGGCACCCTGTTCAGCGCGGCTGTCAAACACCCTATTAATGTCCGCGCCTTATTGCGGGTAAAACGTCCCTTTACCTGCAAAATCGTGCGGCCATTAATTAATACACCCTTTATGGCCGCACCATTTTCCAGGTAAAGGGACGTTTTACCCGCAATAAGGCGCGGACATTATTAGGGTGTTTGACAGCCGCGCCGAAGTTGGTGCTGCCGCGTTTCTTGGCCACTTTGCGACCGTGTCAGGGCCGCTCCGTGTGGCCTAATCCTTAGAGACCACATTTTAGGGAGCAGTATACCGTTTCCGCATATAAGTCGTTTTACGTATGCCATAAACCTCCTTTTCTCCTGGCACCAGGGTTCGTTTACGTGTTGGAGATTTTCCAAGCTCATGAACTTCTCCTTACTTATTCACATGTAAAAAGAAGGAAGGAAATGCAGAAAAAAAAATCTTTCAAATGACCAGTATTATGCAAAACGAAAAAGAATTAAATGCTATAAATTGTTTTCCTCTGCGGCTGAGCCCGTGTGTCCTCAGATGGGAATCTTGTGACTCTTAACAGGAGAATCACATGAGATGAGGAGGGAAGCGGGATACACAATAGCTATATTTATTCTCAGTGACAACCTTCTCGGAAATACCTTGATCTAATTACTTGCAGAGATTGATATAAATATCAGAAGCCGGCGACTTAACTCCTCTGCATGTCCTGAAATACAGACCTGAGGACCATGGTTGGAGATAGCGCAAGACGTCTTATCTTACGCTGTCAACTCTGGGTGTGTACTGACAGGTACATGTGGATACAGGAATTTCCTGGAACTATAGGGACATGACTTGCTAAAAAGCATATTAGATATACATAAGATGTAGCAGAGCTAAAGTGGTCATTTACCTCTTTGGGGCTACATTGTTTGTATTTTCCGAGCCCTGCAGTCCCATGTAAAATCACAAATAACACACTGGAGAAATATACTTAGACTGGCGATCATGCACCAGTCTAAGGGTATGTTCACACGACAGCGTCCGTAACGGCTGAAATTACGGGGATGTTTTCAGGAGAAAACATCCCCGTAATTTCAGCCGTAACGGCATGTGCAAGCGCTTGAACGCCGCGTCCATTACGGACGTAATTGGCGCTGCTTTTCATTGGAGTCAATGAATAACGGCTCCAATTACGCCCCAAGAAGTGACAGGTCACTTCTTTGACGCGGGCGTCTATTTACGCGCCGTCTTTTGACAGCGGCGCGTAAATATACGCCTCATGTGAACAGACAAATGTCAGCCCATTGCTTTCAATGGGCAGATGTTTGTCAACGCTTTCAAGCCGCATTTTTCGGACGTAATTCGGGGGTTAAAACGCCCGAATTACGTCCATAAATAGGCCGTGTGAACATACCCTAAAAGCAAAATAGATTGGAGTAAGATGCACCTAATTTATTAGGAGGTGCACAGTTCTTAATAAATAAGACACATCTCTGGCCGTCCGTGCGCCAGAAAGGAAAATCGAAACCAGCTATGAGCTGGCATATATTTCCGCTATAATTTACGCGTTTCTGGTGTAAATTATAGTAAATTTGTCAAGCCACAGAAAGTTCCTCCCCTTTTACTAAGCTCCACCCACTTTTAGTAAAGTGCTGTGAGCGGCGCAAATAATGCAATAGTAGAATTTTTTGCGTAAATTGTGACTGCATTTGTGTCTTTTCTGGCGTGGAACTATTGATGAATTGAGAAAGTGGGTCCCCGGTCACCCGGCTGTGCAAGGAACTGCAGCACTAACTCAGTGCTGCGGCCCCTCTATTCTCAGGTCATGGGGGACCCAGAGGTCAGAACCCAAATGATCATAAAATAATGGCGTATCCTAGCTACGTATATGCCATCACTTTATAAGATAGGACTAACCCTTTAAGGTACATCTGAAATTTTAGGTCTTAAGTGGTTTTAGAATTTAAAGCCACGGTACATATCTAAGAGATTGTTGCAATTATGGAAAAATCTTACAGGCCTGAAATTTCTTAGGCTGTGTTCACATCACCGCTGCTTTTCGCTGAGGGGTTCCGTAGGAGGTTTCCGTCGGGTTAACCCCTGACGGAAACCTCAGACGGAACCCCTCAGCGGAAAGGAACGGTGATGTGAACAGGCCTTTATACATAGGATCTAAACTGTGACATCACCTGTGTTTACCACTTTTAAAAACGAGCGCCGATCGACAATACAACCTGTGCATCGGTGCTCGTTTAACCCCTTTTAAACAGAGCAATGATTGCTAAGTATGGGGACTAACGTACGTTACTACGATCGCCCGTCCCCATGCGTTTTCATCATGTTGGCAGCACGTCTCCCTATTTACACAGCGAGATGTGCTGGCGACTAGCAGTCATTTTTTTAGCAGCATAAAAGCCGCGATCAGCCGATGAACGAGCGTTTCCCTTTTCATCGGCTGATCGCTGCCATGTTTACACAGGGCAATGATCAGTAACGAGCGTTCATATGAACGCTCGTTTGCCCGATAATTGGCATATGTAAAAGGGCCTTAACTGTATGGAATCTATATGGAAACGAGATCCCCGTATATAACGGATAGTCTGACATATGGATTATAATAAGAAGAAATAAGGGAATGTGTATTGTCTGTATTATCAAATGAAAAAACAACATATTGTCCCTATGTACCCCACAAATATCAGAGACGGAAATATTTGCAGCAGCAAAACTGATGCAGTAAAAATATTGTTACAGTCATATCAACAACGCCGCATTTTATTAATAATGCATAACGGCCACGAGGAGAAGATTCAGACATTTTTATTTTCGAAATTTCCATTTGGTTTCCATGTTGTAATTGGAACCTGTTATTGTGCTCATATATGACAGCAGCAGAAGGAGGTGGGTGAGATGTTTTCAATTTATCTGTAGGGAAATGTTCCGACGCCCCCAAAAACGTTGTGCCACCACCATGTTAGTTTCTCACAATGGGATCCAATCCGAACGATCTAACGTAAAAGTACTATAGTAGGTGGCAATATGACAATTAGACCGTATAATACAACTGGACATAAAAAAATATTGCATATGATCCTATCCCATCTTGGTTAGGGACACATATAAAGAAAAAAAAGTCATTATAGACAAAAATTGTCATGAATTTATACAGATGTAGCAGAGCTAAATTTTTCATTAAACAATTTATTTTCCGCACCCTGATAATTCATTGAGGTTTGACAACTCCTACAGAAAACCATTGATAACACTTCAAGATATTATGAGTTGTGCCGAATAACAAACTCTGACCTGCTGCGTTGACAAACTCAAATGTGTACATCTGAGCTGTCACGGAGCTGAATCGTTTGTACGTTGCGATAACCCTCTGAGTAAAGATAATGCAGTCCCACGTAAAGCCACAGATAACACATCTTGATAAGGGCCAAAGGACAAGATCATCTTTGCAACATTTGACAGACTCGGTTGGTACATATACGGATGGAGCTGAGCTGAATTTCTTAATCGACTCTGGGGCTACATTGTCGTAATAACTCTTTGGTTTAAGAAAATACAGTACGTTTACCTGCATTCCTATAGAAAGCCACATAACACATCGATAACGTAATGAGTTGTGCTTAATGACAAACTCATCTTTACTACACCAGACAAATACATATATCTTATCTGGTTTTAGGGATAAAAATGGCTAAATATTAGACATAAAGAACTGATCAAACACTCCGATACGGCCGCCATGTCTAAATAAGGAGCAAAATAGAAAGATCATGATAGCGAATAACTTTTTTTTATCCGGCAGCAAGGGCCACTTGTATTTTTAAGATTTCTCCTTGTCGTTATAGGTTTCTATGTATGTTCCCAGATAACACGTATGAAGATTTTTTTTATCCCAATCACAGTTCCCTAGCACATTAGTTGAATAATGTGCCCCGGCTGTGGGATTATTACTAGGTGTCAGCAGCGTCAGACTCTGCATGCTGCAAATACAAGTTGTGACATGCCGGAAACGTCGATTTGACTGAGGGTCAGATTAACATAACACCTTCTTCTAAACACTTCATAAACCTCATTTCAGGATGAAGACTATTCCGTACAAATATGCATTAACGCACGACCTGAAGCCATCTCGCAGGCTGTACAGGAGTAAGGAGAAAAAGTTACTATTGCGCTAAGGGCCTGTTCACATCTGCGTTCGGTGTTTCCGTTGCCCTGCTTCATCAGAGGAACAGAACAACGAAAATACCGGAAGTGTTTGTTCCGTTGCATGATGGACACCATCGGATCCCGACGGAACCCATTAAATTGAATGGGTTCCATCAGGCTTCCGTCATGGTGTCTGCCATTTTACCAGAAGGCATTTTGGACGGGATGGGTGACGGAGGCCCCAAACTGCATCTCCAATGCAGATGTGAACAGGCCCTTAGCCAGATCACAAATATCCCTCTAAAAGTCAGATAATTGTATCCAACCAGCGATCCTCCCAATGTGTAATAATGGAAAGAGGGCGGAGAATACATAGTCACATGACTTTTATTTTAATGTTTGATTTTTTTTACTTTTCAGATGAAATGAAGGGAGATTATGACTGTATGGGGCCGGAAGCCACTCATGCAACCACTATAAACAACGGTACAGGTAAATAATATACAATTATACGCTATATCGTGGGTGATGTATGCAGTGTTGTAACCAATCAGATTCCAGCTCTCATGACACAAGGGAAGGGTACAAGATGAAAGAAAGCATCTGATTGGCTTATTTTTTGGCACTAGTTTGTGTAGATTACACCTCATTTATTTGCACAGACATAAAGTTGATCAGTTGATCTTAGCAACCAATCAGGTGGCTTCTTTCATTTTCTAACTGGCCAGAAAAATTAGAACAGTGATGTGATTGGTTGCTATGGGCGACCTCAACAAACCTCATTACACTTGTCAGGCAAACAAGTGTGTGACCTGCAGCAACCAATCAGATTCCAGTTACAAAATGAAAGTTGTGAATTGATTGGTTGCTATTGACAACGGTTTCACATTTCTCTGACCCACGGCAGGAGATATATCAATATATCAATGCAATTATGCCTGTTCTTTTACCTAACTAAATAAAAAACAAACAAAATGGTGAACATAACAACTAACTTATTTATTCACTGACACTCTTGTTGACAGATTTGTTGTATGTGTACGTAAAAGGGGGATGTGCCTTTGAAGTCTTCAGCACCAATTTATCAAAGATTTACGGCTGTCATTTGTGTCGAAAAGTGACAGTGGACAACGTGTCAGACAACTTGCCATTGTTCAGCATCTCGCACCATTTTCTAGTACAGGAGTGCACCATGTTGAGTGATACGGTGCATGGGACACTAAAACATACTGTACCTATCAACATTTGAATCCCCATTTTAAGCCTCGCCCCCGTTGCACTCAGGAACACCCACAAAAGTGACCGGAAACGCCCACTTTGGGGCATATTTGCATAAATCACGTCCCTTTTTAGTTGCATTTTGCAGGACAATTTTGCTAAAAACATGACTGTCGGGAAACATTCTAAACAAATCAGACTGGCGTAAGATTGCGTTGTACGTGTAAATCGCCACTATTCCCTATTGCCTATATGCGTGTGCGCGTGGAGCTGTGTGTGTTCAGGGAGGGTAATCTATGTATCGCTATATAGTCCACGTTACTGTATAAAATATTATATGCCGTGATGCGTTTCCCTCTGCATTTGTAATCTTAAAAAAACGATAATGAAAAAATCAATATATATACACACATACTGCAGAGCATGCGTTCCGATGAGTAATATCATGTTATAATCGTACACTATTTAGGGTTTTCGTTACCAATAAGATTGTTTGTTCAGCCAGCAATTACTCAATATTGTTACGTTAAGAGTCCACTTGTAAGCTGTTAAGAATCGGAATGGGGTCAGAGGTTTCAGGCAAAGTTAACAGCTCAGGCACTTCACCGTGGGTCAGCGAATGCCAGTTATAGAAGACATCATTGTTAAGCATTAGTTGTGTTTATTTACGTAAGTGTATCCTACTTGACTGTTAGCGAGTAACATTCATCCCCGAGGCATGTTTTTTCACCACTGAGAGTAATAATGGATGACATTTCTTTAATCCCACAAAATAAAGTGGATTCCGATCACCGTTCAGAATTTCACGTCAATGCGGACTGGAAATGCACAATTTGCCCATTACTGTCACTTATGTTCTACCTTTTGATAGACTGAGAGATGGAAAATTATATTTTTTGACAACTTTTTATCCTGATTTGTTTCTACAGTGAAGAACACGAATTGCACTTCGGAATTTGAGGAGTATTTCGCCAAAAGAAAAATGGACGATCGCGATGGGCATGGAGTTAGCATAGCAGAGTACTTACATCGTACTGACACGGCCATTATTTACCCAGAAGCCCCTGAGGAACTTTGCCGCTTGGGTACACCAGAGGCCAATGGTCAGGAAGAGAATGGTAAGGCCGTGATTCATTTTTAGATACTTCGAGGAGGACCCTGTGCAGCTGTTGCAATTGTAAATGCACTATGGGCTGATGGGTGTTTACCTTTAAAATTTCGGCAACAGCTGCACAGGCCTGGAATTTCATGAGCTGAACATTCAATAAGCTCATGTTGTCCTGTTTGCAAGTTCCTAACATTTTTCTTATACACTTGAAGGACAGGAATTGCTGAGCTTTAGGATCTCGGGATGAATTGAACCTAACTAGTGTTGAAATTTAATAACGAGCAGGTGTTCTAGGTAATTCCCAACATAGATAATAACAGAACAAGGTGCTGGTACGTTAGAAAATTTAACAATTCATCCGGCTAATTGTAATTTGCAAAGAGCCAATAAAAGGCTCTATGTAGCCAAAGGCCAAGGATGAAATTGCACTTCATTTGTACCTCCCGAAAGAGGTCAGGTTCCATTGTACCTTCTTCAGACTAGAAAAGGTTAGGAGGCAGGTCCTTAATTAATTTTCTATAGCAGTTTGAAATGATTCATACAAGTATTTCCTGGGTGTGCAGAGGATTGAAATGCGTTGAGGTTGGTGTGAGATGATGTTATGCTGCTGTTGCCGTAAGACCATCCTGGGCAAAGAGCCCATTAGCTGCCATTGATTTGCTGACCTTTTGGCCTGTCTCTCCTTCTCATTTATCTCACTATAGACCTACCACCTGGAACACCAGATGCCTTTGCCCAGCTGCTGACCTGTCCCTATTGCGATCGAGGCTACAAGCGGTTGACGTCACTAAAGGAGCACATCAAATACCGCCACGAGAAGAACGAAGAGAACTTTTCCTGTCCTCTCTGTAGCTATACGTTTGCCTACCGCACCCAACTCGAGCGGCATATGGTGACGCACAAGCCAGGGAGAGATCAGGTGGGGGTTTGGCTTTAAGTGATTCTTTTTATAATTACCCCTTAGAGAAACTATATTGCTTTGATTGGCAATCATTATTAATTTTTCATGGCATTTTGAAGATGCAGATCTTTTAATGGTAATAGCCTTAATTGAGGTCTAAATGATTTTTTGATGGTGTCTCCTAATATAATTTAATAGTCTTATGTTCACGATCGAATGAGTGTGTTAATTTCTAATTTAGAAATTTTACTTGCACGATAACTTCACTCTAGTTTAATGTTTTTTAATGCTGCTCAAAAGGTGAATGAAACATTGGTATTTTTAATTAACGGGCTCTAAGAAAATTACTGTCGCTGAGATTTTCTTTAGTCATTCGGCAAAATGTTACAAAACAAGCGTTAACTTTGAAATATGCTTCGTACTCGTCGATTAAAAAATGAAAAATTATAATGTGCGTAGAATTTTTTGTTCCGTAATGAGTCACAGGTCTAAGACATCTGTGTTATTAAGTGACTGGATGTAAATGTCAGCGTCGTAAGTGGAATATGTGGTGTCATTGCCGGAAAAGTAGAGCCAAGTTTTAATCTCTTTATATATGTGCGTACCTCTGTGCGTCTACATGAAGAATGAAACAGCCAAGCATACGTTTTCATTTTAAAACTAAACCCATATAAAGTATACTTTGAGCTATGATTGGTCAATTTTAAAAACATAAGTGTATAAGTGTATACTAAAAGATACACTTTCAGAAATATTCTCAAAAACAACACAACCGCGAAGACTAGAAATTATTCTACTCGTATCAAAAGCCAGTACAATTGAATATTTTCGTCGGCTCATTAACTGCTACCATAGTACCAATGATGATAGCTGGTGAGAGAAATGTATAAAACGTGCAAAATTTTGTAACCAAATTGGTTGGAAAATCTTGTATCGTCACCTTGAACACTGTTTTGAGAAATACTTACGTTTGGATGGTGCAGTATCCGTTCGGCAGATAATTATCAGTTAATTAGCTGTCATATGGTCAAAGAGAAGTTTATAAAATATTCACAAAGTATTTATAAAATATAATTCAAGGCTGGAAAAAATTTTGGGAAAAAAATATTACATACCTCTAAAAATTTGGACAATTTTTTTGTCTTGAATAATTAAACTTACTTTTACATATGCAAAATGTACAAAATTAATTTGCGAAAATTCAGAATAACTCGGAAAGGTAATACAAATTTATCAGAAATTGTAACACGTCACAATTTTTAAAATAGAAGAAAATTTCACCGGCATGTGTCATAGCTGAACCTTAAATGTGTACATGCCGATTGTGCTGGCGCGGTATGAATGGAAAGCTTTGGTGTTGAAAAGTCCCCTCATTTGCTCGTGGCATTTACAATTAGTAAATTAAAATGATTGTATCATATTAACAGTGGCACAACTAAAGTTTATAGTGGTCCTCTGAGGGCCGTGGGGGGGGGGGACAAGCAGCTGTTGCTGTTTGTTTATGCAACTCGGCAACATATGAACCGTGGTCCCTCAATGGCGCTCGACGGGTTGGGCTAGGCTTGATCTTTGAAGGTTGCTGGTGTTTGAACAAACCTCCCTGTGTCCTGTGTACACCATCTGTCTCACCAGGAATGTGGGAAGACTCAGTACACCCCAGCAGTTGTCATACGGCTTCTGAGCTTTTTTTTTTGTGTGAAGCTTTGTGTCCTTACTGCTTGAAGTTAACTGACATACCTAGAGCATCGACACTGCGTTATTTCAACATCCTCTGTCACAACTCATATATTTCTGTAATGCTTTCAACGTACACCTGATTTCCTCTTTTGGCACAATCTGTTATTTGCAAGGACTGAAAGCTACAGAATGCTACGCCATTTACTCTGAACCGTTCGTAAAAGTAAAAAGCACATTAACTATGCAACAGGGGAAAAAAAAAGTCTTTACATGTAGACCCTCATTAGTGATATTGCAAATTGGATTTAAAAAATAAATATAAAAAAAATTATTATAAATATATATGTATATATGTATATATATATATATATATATATATATATATATATATATATATATATATATATAAAATTATTATTATTTTCTTGTATCATAAAACAAATTTCATATATGTACAAATTGTATTTTACTATATATATTATTTCTTTATGAAATTTGCCACTTTTATACTAAATTTGTATGTTTTTTTCTTTCTATCCTTAGCACCAAATGTTGACCCAGGGAGCTAGCAATCGCAAGTTCAAGTGCACAGAGTGTGGCAAGGCATTCAAATACAAACACCATTTAAAGGAACACCTGCGAATACATAGCGGTAAGTGTTTTATTCATAGACAATTGGGGAGATTTACTAAGCGTGTGCCCCAGAATTTTGGTACAAATTGCGTCAAAAATGTGGCATACATGGCGTGTGCTAAATTTATTATGCGTTTTAGAAAAAGGGTGTGGCTGAGATGAGTCAAAAAATGTGCCAAATTTGTTAATGGCATGTGCCATTTTGTCGACGCAATATATTGATATAACGTACGCCAGCTATGAGGTGGCATAAGGAAGAAAAAAAGTGTCTAACATTTCTTGCAAGATGTGCCAAATTTGTCACACAACGTGCACCACTGCTAGAAATTTGGTGCAGTGTCTAATGGTCTGGTATAGTTTTATACTGTCTTTTAAAGACAGTACTAATAAATATCCTCTAGTGTGCCTAGAAATGTACTGCTCACCCCTAACTTTTTGGGTTGCTTTCTTTTGAAGTCTATGGAGTGGCCTGACTTGCTTTTAAAGTCTACAGTAATTTGTCCACTTCTAAGAAGTAAAAGCACAACAGTTAACCATTAAACTGCCAATGTTAATATATACTTTCGATTTTTATATATTTTTTAAAAATGTAAGAAACCATAAGAATTAATTAACCAACAATGTCTAAGAATGTATGGTAAATCTTTTTTCTTTTTTTCTCTACAGGAGAGAAACCATACGAATGCCCAAATTGCAAGAAACGCTTCTCCCATTCAGGGTCCTACAGTTCCCACATTAGCAGTAAAAAATGCATCGGCCTAATCTCTGTGAACGGGAGGATGAGAAATAACATGAAGGCGGGTTCATCTCCTAACTCTGTGTCTTCATCTCCCACCAATTCAGCCATAACACAGCTCCGGCACAAACTGGAGAATGGTAAACCACTCGGTATGTCTGAAGCTTCAGGCTTGTTAAAGATCAAAACCGAAACACTAGATTATAATGACTATAAACTTCTTATGGCAGCCGCACACGGGTTCAATGGTCCTAATCCATTCATGAATGGTGGTCTTGGAGCAACCAGCCCCCTGGGACTTCACTCCTCAGCTCAAAGTCCAATGCAGCACTTAGGTGTAGGGATGGAAGCATCGCTACTTGGGTATTCAACCATTAGCAGTAATTTAAGTGAGGTTCAGAAAGTCTTAGAAATTGTGGACAACACAGTTTCTAGACAGAAGATGGAATTCAAAGCTGATGAGATCACAAAGTTGAAGGGATATCACATGAAAGAAACAGGTCCTCAAGGAGAGGAACAAGGTATGACGTCTCCTGGTATTCCACAAGTCGGTCTTCCTGTAGTAAGTCATAATGGTGCCACAAAAAGTATTATAGACTATACGTTGGAGAAAGTGAATGAAGCCAAAGCTTGTTTACAGAGCTTGACCACGGATTCAAGGAGGCCATTTAACAGTATTAAGAAGGAAAAGTTACGTACGTTAATAGACCTTGTAAGTGAAGAAAAGATATTAGAAAGCCATCATATATCCACTCCATTTTCTTGCCAGTTTTGTAAAGAAAGTTTTAACGGCCCCATTCCTTTGCATCAACATGAACGATACTTATGTAAAATGAACGAAGAAATAAAAGCAGTTCTCCAACCCAGTGAAAACCTGATTCTCAATAAACAGGGAATGTTTGCTGAGAAACAAGCACTCTTGCTGTCGTCGGTACTTTCCGAGAAAGGAATGACTAGCCCGATCAACCCATACAAGGACCACATGTCTGTACTTAAAGCTTATTACGCTATGAATATGGAACCTAACTCTGATGAACTACTGAAAATTTCCATAGCAGTTGGCCTTCCTCAGGAATTTGTGAAGGACTGGTTTGAACAAAGAAAAATCTACCAATATGCAACTTCCAGGTCACCGTCTTTGGAAAGGACCAGTGTGGAAGTGGCTCAAGTAACCACCACTCCCACTAAAGACTCTATGTCATCCAGATCACCAGTAAAACCTATGGATTCTATCACTTCACCGTCTATAGCAGAACTTCATAACCGGGTATCTAATTGTGATATGCCTCTCAGGCTAACAAAACCTAGTCATTTTGCTGGTCTGAAGCAAGTTGTTGATAAATTGGACCACTCCAGGAGCAATACTCCATCTCCTTTAAATCTTTCTTCCACATCTTCTAAAAACTCCCATAGTAGTTCTTACACTCCAAACAGTTTTTCCTCAGAGGAGCTTCAAGCTGAGCCTTTGGACTTATCTGTACCCAGACAAATGAAGGAAATGAAAAGTGTTATAGCCACAAAGAACAAAACCAAACCTAATAACATCGGAATTGAACATAACAGTATTCATATATCTTCCGAAATGGTAGATGAGCCTCTGAACTTAACGTACATTAAGAAAGAATTTTGTCATTCTAATAATCTGGACAAAAGCACTAACGCACTATTTGGTCTGAATCCATTTAGTGGAAAACCTTTGTATACGGCGCTTCCACCACAGAGCGCCTTTCCACCAGCCACTTTCATGTCTCCAGTACAGGCGAGTATCCCTGGGCTACGACCCTACCCAGGACTCGATCAAATGAGCTTCCTTCCACACATGGCCTACACATACCCAACTGGAGCTGCTACATTTGCCGACATGCAGCAGAGGAGGAAATATCAGCGTAAACAGGGATTTCAGGTAATTTTTATACCTTCGTTATGCTTATTCTATGTCTTTAGATCATAATTTTTGGTTCTCCAAGGTTCTACAAGCTTGCCTGCAATTTTCACTAAACGCATTACTCTTTTACTACTATTATGCCATTTTGACATATCATCTGATGAATCTGAAAATGTTCATGGTTCCAAGATGTAAAGCTTGCTGGTTAAAGGCGTTGTACAGTCAGGGGGTTTTTCATACAGATGACCTATCCACAAGATAGTTCACCAGTATATGATCGGTGGGGGTCCGACATCCGGAACCTGCACTAATCAACTATTCCTCCGGGCGCCGGTAGTTATGCAGTGGTCAGTGTCGGACGCAGAAGGATCCGTACAATGTATAGCAGCCGTCTTGGGATACTGCAGCTCTGCTCGTATTCACCTGAATAGGACTGTAGTACTGCAGCACGGCCGCTATACAGTGACCGGAGCCATCTGCTTCTGGCAACGACCATTGCATAACTACCGGCATAGAGAGGCAACCGGAACAGTTGTCGGACCCTGTGGATAGGTCATCAGTATGAAAAACCGCTCCCAGCCTTGACAACTTCTTTAGACTGTATATATGAACAGCTGAAACACGACTTCAACTTTTTCTCTTAATCTTCGGCCATCGTCTGCTTTCCCTCTCGTGTCTACGTCCAGCTTTACAATGATGTAACATAAACTGAGCCCTGTGTTGAACCTATATTTGTAGTTTTATGCAGCCTGTTGACTTTGGTATAAAAATGTTCTCAGGTTTAAGAGATCATGTTGAAGAAACCGAAAATTAGATTTCAGGTTACTCATTGCTTAAACTGGGAAATACTGGAAGTATAAAATGACTGCAGACATGAACTGATCTGAAGGAAATCCAAGCAATCCAAGCAACCTTGGTTATATAAATGTAATTGTCAGCTATACCTGCTGAAGGTGGACAATTCTAAAGATGACTAACCCAATCAGTTAGTTTCTGACAATCATCAGTTCCCACATCTCCTGTGTGCTAACATTTTACTTTGATGATCGATCTCAATCCCAAATTTAGGACTTTGATATTGTACATGGGTGAACTTACAGGAATTTCTCAACATAGGAAATGGTAGCATATCGTCCGGATATGACATCACTTCCTCGTGGGTGTAGGTCTAGCTGTTGGGATCCCAGAATCCTTGAATGAAGGTCGCAGCATGAGTTAAGGGATACGCTGAACTTCTCTTGAGAGGGCTAAGGCACAACATTTCCTCAAAGTTAGGCTTTGTTCACATCTGCGTCAGGGCTCCGTCTGAGCTTTCCGTCAGGGGAACTCATGAATGGAACCCTAACTGAAACAAATGGAAACCATAGGTTTCCCATTTGCATCACCATTGATTTCCATACAGAAGGATCCCGGCAAATGGTTTCCATTTGTCACCGTTGTTTAAGGGTTCCGTTGTTTTGACAGAATGAATACCGTACTAGACGGAACCCTTAAACAACGGTGACAAACCGATACCATTTGAACCGGATCCGTCACCATTGAAATCAATGGTGATGCAGACGGAAACCTATTGTTTCCGTTTGTTTCAGTCAGGGATCGGTTCATGGATTCCCCTGACATTAAGCTCCGACAGAACCAATGAAAGGAGCCCTGACACAGATGTGAACGAAGCCTTACATAGTCACTACGGTTAAAAAAAGACATATGTCCATCAAGTATTAGACTAGGATGAGTGCAATATATAATGTATGACAATAGCAACATCATCTATGAAAGTCGGATGAATTTTACCAAAATATGGAAGCGTGCACTGGGCAACTACTTAGTGCTGAATTTACTTTCACTGGTGTTTGAAAGTGGTCTAGTTATTCACTAAGCTAGTTATATTTTTAAGGTTGATGCCTTTTTAACGTTCGTTGCAAATTGATAGATTACATCCTCATATATAGCGGCACAGAATAACCAGCAACAGTGGCCGATAATGGGTTATTTAGAAGAGTTTCTCAACATATCTGATGGCCGGTTCAATAACAGGCACAAATATTGTCTATCATTAAGGCAAAGTTTCACCCTTCAGTAATTTTAACCCTAGCAGCTTCAACATTGGGTGTTATAGGTAATAGAGTTTTTGCGATATTGAAATTTTTTTTTTTTACATTACATCTAAATGAAGGTGATTTGCAGAATATGACTACTTCATTTGATTGAGATTTGGTTCTGTATACAAGACAAAGAACATGCCATCAAGTTTTATAGCCTTACTTAGAAGTTAAATTAAAGTGCATCCACCCCACAAAGCCAATGTAATCTGATTTCTATTAATTAATTAGAAGTCAGATAGAAAAAGCCATATGTACGATATAAAGTATGCGAGTGCTCTCTGTAGTCACGGCGAGAATAAATCTAAATACACGGAATGATTTACCAGCCCACTTTCATCATCGTCTAATGCTGAAGGCATGTGGACGTCGAACATTGATAAAAAAAATATTCTCCATTTTAAATTACAAAATTAAATATTACGCTTAGGGCATCTTGTCAGCAGACATAAACCTAAATGGATTGTGTAATAACATTTTGCATCTGATCATAAAATTCAATTATACCATTTTTTTAATTTTTTTTTAGAAAGGAGAAAAATGAAAACAAATTCACTTCTTCTCGCAGTGTTTATTGTCTGATAAAAATTAATATGCTCAAATTTGAATAAAACAATATTTTTAATGACGGCGCAGCGATTTTCATTAGTTTTAGAACCGCATCAACGTTTAATAAAGCACTAACGTTCATTTGTTATCTTACAGGGTGAAATGCTTGATGGAACCCCGGATTACATGTCAGGTCTAGATGATATGACGGATTCTGACTCCTGCCTGAGTCGAAAGAAGATTAAAAAGACAGAGAGTGGCATGTACGCGTGTGATTTATGTGATAAGACATTCCAGAAAAGTAGCTCACTCTTGAGACACAAATACGAACATACAGGTAAATGCAGTTCTCACCTGTACCTTCATCTACAAATGATGCTAACTATATATATATATATATATATATATATATGTATATATATATGTATTTATATAATGTATTATTTCATATAGGCACAATCAAATGAACATCTATTACCCTTCGAAATTATTTGCATAGTCGTTCTGTTTAAAATGTATATCTGTTTCTATAGGGGAAGTGGCCATTTTGCATTTTGTTCTTAGGACCTAACCTGCCCATACACATGAGATGAAAGTCGGCCTAAGCGGCTTATTTCTGCAGATCATCTTCTTTTTATAATTCCCGATGGTCAACGATCGATCAATGTCTGCCGGTTGACAACTGAAAGTACGCATGCATGTCGTGAACGCCTGATTACCGCCAATTGTTTGCACTTTGGACAAAAACCTTTTGTAGTTTTGCTAAAAACTATATCCTCGATCTGCCAATTTAATTTGGTATGTTGATGGTCGATCTGGCATACAATTGATTAGCCGCATTGTGGCCGATCTTAATCTTATGTGTATGGCCAGCTCTCGGGTTGCCAAATATTTGGTATAACCAGAAGAGTGAATCTTTTGGATATGGCAGAAGTGTAAAAGTGATTTAGATGCATCCTATCGGCTTTCTTTATGATGTCGCTGGCTCGTTAGGACTTAATATGAAGAAAACAAAGGGGGCCACAGACATAAGAGTTTAGTTGACAGACTGGGATCTGCCAATAATCTATTGTCCATGATGACTGGCAGACTTTTCCCCAATTATGAAATTGGAGAAGACTAGGATCCAACAGTGATCTGGCGGCCGCTTGTCCCCCACTAATTAAATAGCCTGCATTTTTGGCCAAGTCGATCATGAATCTTAAAGGGGAAGTCAGGAGTCCATGAAAGTCCATTACCTTCTTAAGTCCCAAACACAAACAAGATTTTGCTCGGCAGACCCATAGAAATGAATGGAGCGGTGGCTGGATATGTGCAGTGCCGCTCCATTCATAGGGGGCTTCCAGGAACGGCTAAGCCCGTTATCATGATCGATGGGGGTCCCAGCAGTCGGATCCCCACCGATCTGATATTTATCGCCTATCCTGTGGATAGGTGATAAATATTGATTATGGGAAACTCTAATGAAAATATGTTTAAAGAGGATCTGTCACCTCTCCTGGCCTGTCTTTTTATTTTTTTTGTAAATAATTTTATTCCCCATAAAATAACAATTCTGGAGTAACATTTCTTAGAACTCTACATTGTGCCGTTCATCTGTTATTCCTCCTAGAAGTTTTTAAAATAAATTGACACCTGGGTGTTACTAGTTGGGGGTGTGTCCCTACACAGACTGACAATGCCCAATCGGTGCTGACAGAGTAAAATTTTGTAAGGACGCGCCCATTTGAAAAGAGGAATGGTAACACCCAGTTGTCAATTTATTCATACATTCCTAGGAGGCATAACAGAGGAATGGCACAACACAGAGTTCTAAGAAAATATGTTCCAGAATTTTTATTTCATAATTAATACAAGTATTAAAGGGGTTTTCCAGGATTAGAAAAACCAGGCTGCTTGCTTTCAAAAACAATGCCACTCCTGTCAATAGGTTGTGCCTGGCATCGCAGCTAGGCTCTATTGAAGTGAATGGGGCTGAGCTGCAATACAACACATAAGCTGTGGACAGGTGTGGCGCTGTTTTTGGAAGCAAGCAGCCATATTTTTAGAATATGGGAAAATCCCTTTGACTAAGATTTGTCAGGAAACGTGACAGGTCCTCTCTGATATGTTTAGTTTTTCATGTCCTATAAGAGGTTCTGAAGCAGCTGCACATTTTGAACTCAGGCACATTTCTGCTGGCATGTGATCCTCCCTGATAATTAATATGACAAGGGCCCCCCACCACAAATAACACAGTCACCCTCCTGCCATTCCCTGCCAGCCTTACCCCTGATGTTTGCATTCCTCTCCTCTGTCATTCTCGTTCTGGTGCTGACACAGCAGGTGTACATAGCCTCTAGTAACACACCAGCCCGGGCTGCCGTCGTACATTCTTTTTGCTCACTTTGAGGTCGATTCATAAAAATTCAAGCAATTTAAAGCCATGATTTGCTTGTCTCATTACAATTGTTCAATAGAAAACCAGTTATGGCTTTAGCACTTTAATGCTCACTATTAAAAAGTAATGAAATATCCTTTCACACGAGTGCACTTTCTTTTATTTGAGAAACGGTTTAAAAACCATCATTAAGAAATGCAAACAGAGATCACTTGCAGAGATATTCAGTCGCAAGAAAAGAATCTCTTCTTTCTCATAGACTTCAGTAATGTTCGCTCAGCTCGAGACTGCAAACAAAAATTACTTTATTTCCTGTAGTATAATGGCTTTCTTCTATTATTTACATAACATGTTGTTACTCCATCCGTGTAGAAGGTAAATCTACTGGTAGGTGATAAACCGCAGATTTTTGCCAAATACGGTTTACTAATTTTAGAAAATTAGTTGTCTTCTTAAAAAAACATCAAGTTCAACCCTTTATACTTACAAACCCCAGTTGATCGACAGAAAGGCAAAAAACTAACCCTGAATACCAAAGACCCAATATACCATAAAGGGGAAAAAGTTCCTTCCTGACCCTTACTGGTGATCTGACAGATCCCTGGATTAATATTGTATATTATTACTAGTAACCTTTGTATATTGCTTTTCTTAAAACGACCCTCCTGTCCCGGGACAGCATTTTAAATATGATGGTTTATATGCAGTAATAATATATGATGCCTTCCAGTTGTGCCCCTCTGCCGTTTTAGGGTCCCCTCTGTTCTGTTCCAAAATGGCCAAAGCACTTTTTAGACTACGAAGTCTGAGACACACCCACTGCTCTCACATCTGCCAGAGAGCTGTTCACGTGAGTAGTTCTGTCCAATCTGTGAACAGAGGGAGTGTCTTAGACTCAGTCTGAGAAGTGCTTTGGCCATTTTGAGGCAACACAGAGGGGACCCTAAAACGGCAGATTCACGGTAGAGGGGGAGGGCACCAGGTAATAATACTCCATATACCCCATCATATTTATAATTCTGAGGCAGGTGTCTAACCCTTTCTTACATCTATCCTCACTTTCAGCCATTAACAAATCCTTTGGGAGCAATCCTTGATAAATAACTTTATGGTTCAGACAGCAAAGTTCTGCTTTCCAATTTTGTGATGAAATTTGACTTTTCTTAGCTGCAAGCAGTGACCCCATGTTCTCTGTGGGGTCCACAAAAATAATAACGTATCTGACTAGATTTAAAAAATATAAGATTACCCCACAGCCTTCCTTCTCTTTTCTAGGGAAAATTAATTTAGTTTTGACAACCTTTCTCCATAACTCCATTACCTAACAGCGACCGAGGTCACAAGCACCGCATATCCTTATCCACGGACGTAATCCGTGTCTGAAGAAGGTCGAATGTATAGACCGAAACATTAAACCTATTTTTGGATTACTACTTTTCGCTATATGTGAAATAAAATATCACTTATTGCATAAATGCATTGGAGTGCTGAGTTCCCATTTTTCATACGCTCGTGTTTCAAGGATACGTGAGTCGGCTTCCACACCGAGTACTGCGGGATCAAGATAGTACCATTTCTTCATAACTGAGATCTTCCATACCTCATATTTGGCTGCCCTTCTATTCTACAAAAATAGAACAAAAAATGTAGCTTCTTCTGGTATATTATACAACATTACTAATAGAATTTCATTGGAAGAGAATTGTCCTAAGGAAACCATGAACTAATGTCCTCAATGCAACTTTTTTTACATGTAAAGCATGGTCGATGACGAAGTCATGTGTCATGGGACAGAGATTTTCCAAAGATCTTCTCACAAGAGGTGCTCTTTATCTCCTTCTCAGATGGCCCAGTTATTTTACAAAACATCAAATTATGCTTCAGAATTACCCAATATCTGCTTAGAAGGGTTGCCTCATGATAGACGCCATTAAAGCACCTTGCCATTAGTCTCCTGTTGGTTCTGTTCTGCTCCTTCTGGGCGGCCACATTGGTGACCAGTATAGTAAATGGCAGACCATTCAGATGCTCATAAAAAGCCAAGCGGAGCCAACTGGAGGTGAATTGGATATCCCAGCAATATGCCACCAATGTCTATGATAAAACAACCCCCCTTTAATGCCCTAGACATTTTATTTAATATCTCACAAATAATCCAGCAGCAATATATAAGAGGAACTGGATTTAGTCTGTGATGTAAGAAAGCCATTCATTTCTTTAAAATTAGGTTTTTAGAAAAGTCCCTATGGCTAATGTTAAACCAGACCGTGGACAATTGCCTGGGTCCTGGCTACAGATTGGCAGCACAGAGGCTAATTCTGGATACACACTCTAGATTGGCAATGTCAAATAGCAGACATAATACTAGTAAGCTGCTCATTACCTGTTACCGTAGGAGGACAAACATACAGGAGGGCTTCTTCATTCAGCACCTCTATCCTACATCCTACAGAGCAATGCAGTTGTAGTGTCTATTAATGTCTGTATGTCTCTGCGTTGCATCATGTGTCTCGGTCTTGTGCCCTGGCATCACACTCTCAAGCATTTAGTGTTAGGTCTATTTTTGAATGAACCGTCAAGCATGGCCGCTATGGTAGGTGTGAAAGGCATTCCTAGGCTATTTGGAGCCAGGAATCAGCCAGATGTGTTTGGGCTTGGCATTACTCTCAAGTTCCAATCTTGGGCTGAAGAATGTATATGCTGCTCCGAAAAACATTGATCTCTCAGATAGTTTACTGCCGATAACAAAGGCAATTTTATAGAACATTTTACCTAATGAGGTATGAGACCGGAGAATTGACCAAAAATGACTGTTTTTGTAAAAAAAAAAAATTTAACGAAATGAAATTTAACATGTTTATTTATTTTTGTTTTTCAGGAAAAAGGCCACACCAGTGTCAGATTTGTAAAAAAGCATTTAAACATAAACACCATCTAATAGAACATTCACGTCTGCACTCCGGCGAGAAGCCATACCAATGTGATAAGTGCGGGAAGCGTTTCTCACATTCTGGGTCCTACTCACAGCACATGAACCACAGGTATTCCTACTGTAAAAGAGAGGCCGAAGAGAGGGAGGCCGCCGAGAGGGAAGCCAGAGAGAAGGGTCATTTAGAACCCACGGAGCTGCTGATGAATCGAGCTTACTTACAGAGTATAACACCTCAGGGCTACTCTGACTCAGAGGAAAGAGAAAGTATGCTGAGAGACGGAGAGAGTGAAAGAGCGCACGATAAGGATGTGGAGGACGTTTATCATAAGCTTGGAAGACAAGTTGGCGATGAAGAGTTTGAAGAGGAAGAGGAAGAAAGCGAGAATAAGAGCATGGACACGGATCCGGACACGATCCGAGACGAGGAAGAGAATGGTGAACATTCAATGGACGATAGTTCCGAGGATGGTAAAATGGAAATAAAGTCAGATCACGAAGAAGAAAACATGGAGGACGGCATGTAATAAACTACTGCATTTTAAGCTTCCGATTTTCTCCAGTAGTCTTGTTACCTGCTTGAAAACTTTGCTGTGTTTAAGCTGTTCATGCACGTGCCTGAAGCTTCCACGAAGCCTGTATAGATGAACTGATGGGGGGGTGGGCAGTTCTGCCAAAAACAAAAAAAGTTAAATGAAGTTTGAGGTGGTCTTTGTTGAGAACTGCATTATGCAAACTTTTTGTACAGTATTAAAGGCCTAGAAACTGTGTGGTTTCAGAGACTAAACCCTGTGTTTAATAGCATTTATTCTTTAAGCACAAAATAGTTAATTGTACGAATTGCACTCTACTTATATATCACTACAGACTTAAAAAAAAAAAAAGAAGATATTTCTAATTTATATTAATACATTTAAAATAAAAAAAAAAAAAAATAGTGCCCGCACTGCTGTACTTCAGTATTATAACTTCACTTTAATTTAAGGTGCTCGCACTGCAATACAACTTTTATTAAAATTCCTTCATAACTTTACTTTTGCTATTCTCAGTTTCTTGATAGATAACCACACAATTTTAGGCCTATTTTAATTTTATTTTAAATTTTATTTTTTATTTTTTTAATTTTCATTTTAATGTGAAGGAACATGAAGTAATGCATGTGTAAAACAAAATGGAGATTCCGAAGTCTTAAGAGTGACCTGGATACGGTGGTAAAAAGAAAGGTGATTACATAGAAAGCCTTTGTAAGGTGTTTTTAAAAGAAAAAAGCCTTATATGCAAACCTTTTAATCTGTGTGTTTCTGCAAGTGCCATCCTTGTACAGTGTTAAGAAGGTAACATGTGTTACCCAACGCACCAGCTTCAGTGTTAAGCTTACCCTGTTCTTTGAAGCACCCATGTCAGTATTAGAATAGGTGGCAGTTCCTTAGTTTACATATGTTTGTGCAATTTTTTTCTGTAATTTTATTTTGTTTATTCATTTTGTCAGTATTACACCAAACATTTTTTATTTTATTTTTTATTTTGCAAAATTAATTTTTTGCATTCATTTAATTTTAGGTCAAATAACATTTTATTTATGTGGCTCATTTTATATTTCCTAATTTTATTTATTTCATACTGTAGTGTACAGTATAATAGTTCTTCAATATAGATATATTTTAGTAAAAAAGGAACATGATGTTGATCACTTGGGCAAATTTTACGTAAAGAGAAGAGCATTTATGTGTTTTAAACATTAATTGTACAAATGCGATAATTTTTTTTTCAATTTTATTATTTTATTTTTGTTTTAATATTTTGTTGTTTTTTTTCCAATTACTGGAAATTCCAAATTTGGGAACTTTTGATACGATCTTGTGAAAACACTGTATTTTCAACTGAAAAAAATTCCACTTTCTTCATCTTGTTTTTTAGCTAAAAAAAGAGGGACTGTTAAATACAATGTATAATAATACCATGATAAAAAAATCTTTCCTGACTTGTCTTTGTAAAAGTATTATTGAATTTTCAATTTGTAATTTCTCTTGAAAATGACCATGCTCAAATAAAAATGTAGCCAAACTATGCAAAGTGTGACTGACTACTTAAAAATACTTTGTAGTGCTTATTGATAAAGTAATTTTATATGTTTATATTCTATTTGCAAACACAGTTATATTGATGAATTATCGGTAGAATATTTGCACATGTTAACCCTAGTGTAGTTTCTCCAAGAACGGTATTTATGCTCCTGTGGATTTGTGATTTACGTCATCTGTGTTTGCCGATGTTTAAAAGAAAAAGGTGAAGTTTTAATATAAATGATAGAAAATAAAATGACAATGCTCAAATATATTAATAAAAAATAAAAATAGAAGCCCATTCCTTAATATAGCTTAGAATATTTGTTATGTTATTTGCTGACATTGATTTATAAGACAATTTTTTTTATTTACTAATCATTACTAATGAAAAACATTCTCATGAGCTATAAATGTTCAATCGGTGGAGGAACAACTGTCGGGGTCCCCAATGATTCTAAGAATAGGGGTGCACACAGATATCTCTGCACCCCTCATAGACTTAATGAAAAGTGATCGTCCAAGTATGACCTCTTCTCCATTCGGAAAGGGAACTGGACACCCCATTTTTCAGGATCAGTGGAGGACCCAGCAGTAAGATCTCCAATGATCAGACATTTATGGTGTATTCAATTGATATTCCAAAAATAGCAAAATTCCTTTAAATAATTTTTTTTTATTTTAAACCACCAAAAAATTCATGACCCTATACAGATTTTTTTCTATATGTTTAGATATTGTGGGAAAAATAACAATAAAAAAAAAATATATATATACATATATATATATATATATATATATATATATATATATATATATATATATATATGTGTGTGTAGCTAAATATAATTTTGTTTTTAAGTAGCCAAATAAGTTCTTAGTGATGCCACTGGTCTCAGATGCCCACTGCAGCTATACTTTATATCTGTAGTATATATATAAATATATATATATATATATATATATATATATATATATATATATATATATATATATATATATATATATATAATATTTGTACCAAATTCCTGCACTTGGTTTACTTGCTCTTTTCAACATTACACGAGGACTACAATACCAATTTATCTCTCTGTGGCTTTATTAAATACAACAAATAACATTTCAAATAAGTTCAATGTCTGACTTGTGGCTTTGTATATAGCATGTAATTTTTTTTGCTTTGACCGGATTCATGTCTGGTTGTATCCCAGCTAGACCATTGTAAATGTATGATGGGCAGACAGGCCAAAAATACAATGTCAGTAATTTACTGAATCAGTTCAGTAAAAGAAAATAATAAAAAAAAAACAAATACACTGAGATTGTCTCTGTAAATGCAATTGTAATTTATTTTTCTAATGTACATTTTTATTCTTTTGTTTTTGTACTTTTTCTGGTTTGATGTCCCATATTTTTTGTACACTGACCAAGAGAAAAATAAAAAATAATTCAAAACCTCAAGTATCACTCAACACTATGCTATTCTGTGGGGCTAAGCAAACTTTTTGGTTCAGTGGTATAAATATAAGACCCCCAAGGCCCTGATGTGAATATCTGAGCCTGGGTCTCCAGGACATACACCATGTCCTCATAGATTTTTTAAGCTAAAATTACAAATAATTGAGGGAATGCATATTATATATAAGAAATGTGAGATACTCGTGGACATGCCATGATATTGGTTCAACCTGTATAGCACATCAAAGATTCAGGGTGTTCAAGTCACTATTTACTAACTACCGCTGCAACCTCTATTATTATACAAATGTGTTGGTTTTATGGTGGACAACTGATGTTTAATAGAATAACACAGCATTAAGTAATATTATAGGGGCTGTATTTATGATAAAAGCGGCGGTATGCAGAGAAGCGGGTGGGGGGAGAATAGTGAAATCACATGATCAGAGGCATACCGTATTTTTCGGACTATAAGACGCAGTTTTTAGCAAGAATAAATTTTGCTAAAAAGTCCCTGTGTCTTATAGTTCGCAGTCAAGGGACCCCTGACCGCTTCATTACTTAACCCCTTCCCGACCCAAGACCTGCCGGCACATCATGGAGCTTGAGGGGGATGAAGTATGAAGCGGGCTCACGCACTGACCCCGCTCCATACACTGCAGGTGTCAGCTTCTGACACGTTGCTCTAACGGCCAGGAACAGCAATTTCTTGTGCCATAAAATCCACAGGATAGGGGATACATGTGTAATCGATAAGGAGAACGGGGACCGAAAGTTACCAAGAGCGCTGCGTGAGAAGCTGTGACTTCCGCGTTCTGTGTCCGGCAGCTTCATAGAGATCAATGGCTTTCTTCTGCGCATGCACGAGCGGCTCTCCATTGAGCTCTATGGAGCTGTGGAACAGATAAGCCGGACACAGAACCCGGAAGTTCAGGCTTCTCATGTAGCGCTTTGGTCCCCTGTTCTCCTTATCGCTGGTGGTCCAAGCAGTGGGACCCCCAGCGATCTCACATGTAGCCCCTATTCTGTGGATAGGGGATAAATGTATTTTATGGCAAACCCCTTTAACTAGTTAAATGGCGTGGTTAATAGCGACCGAGGCGTTTATAGGGGTTTTTCTATGAAGGACATTTATGACATATCCACAGGATATGTCATAAATGTCAGATAGATGCAGGACCCGCACCTATCTCTAGAACGGGGCCCCCTACACCCCGTTCTAGCTTTCTGTGCTCTCCCGGCCACTTGATTACATGTGGAGTTACTGAAACAGCGTAACTCGCGGAGCTACGCTGTTTGCGTAACTCCCATAGAACTGAACAGTACTTACGGAAACAGCATAACTCGCATGCTACGCTGCTTTCGTAACTGCCATTCACTACTATGGGAGTTAGGGAAACAGCATAGTTACACTGTTTCAGTGACTCCACATGTAACCAAGTAGCCGCTGGTTCAAGTCCCCTAGGGGAACTAATAAAGTGTGTAAAAAAAAATTTGTTAGATACATTTTCAGGAGTGTAAAAAATATTAAAAGTTAAAAAAATAACTTTTCCCATTTTTCTCCAAGCACAATGTAAAAAATTTAATAATTTGGTATCGCTGCGTCCGTAAAAGTCTGATCTATTACACTATACCATTATTTAACTCGAATGGTGAGTTTAAAAATTTAAAACATCAAAATAGTTTTTTGGTCCCCTTAGTGCTTAAAGTATGAAATAAAGAAACAAGTGATCAAAAAAATCGTATGTACCACAGAATGGTGCCAATAAAACTACAGCTCGTACTGCAAAAAATAAGCCCTCACACCACTCAATCGATGAAAAAAATATAAAAAATGTTGGCTCTCAGAATGTGGTGAAACATAATAAATAATTTTTTAACAAATCATTTTTTTCCTATTTTCTGTTGTCTAAAACCTGAGTGCGTCTTATGGTCAGGTGCGTCTTATAGTCCGAAAAATACGGTAATCATGGCAGAGGTTCAGTGTCACCCAGTCCTAATACCAACCTGCGACATTAGAGGGGTTTTCCGTGTCTTATTGTAGGATAGGCCATCAATATCAAATATCAAATATCAAATCGGTGTGGGTCCGACTACCAGCACCCCCATGATCAGCTGATTGAAGGGGTCACATCGCTACGGCGATGACTGTGTCCCCTTCATTGTTTTCCAGGCTCAGCGCTGTACATTTGATAGTGGATGTGCCTGGTATTGCAGCTCCGTCCCATTTACTTGGGACTGAACAGTATTGAGACGAAATACCAGGCAGAGCCACTACAAAATGTACGAAGCTATGTCTGGTAAACAATAAAAGGAACGCGGCGCTAACCGTAGAACGGCCCCTTCAATCAGCTGATTGGTGGGGGTGCTGGGAGTTGAACCCCCATCGATCTGATATTGATAAGTATAGGCCATGAATATCAAAGTTATGGAAAGCGCCTTTAACTGGGTCTAGCAGATATTTATTAGCTATCATGTGGATAGGGGATAAATGTTTTTAGTGAAAGAGCCCCTTAATTCAGCATTCAATATCCAGCACAGAATTGCATGATTACCTTACACGAGGCCAGATCCAGAAGACTCAGAAGAGAGAACCAATTAAAAGACGTCTCTGACTTAGATTATTATAGGACCCTATGGTGATCTAAGTTTGGTTCAGCAGAACCGCTGGAGGTCCGGGTATTTCAGCTTTTATGCAGACACATGTCCGCCGCCTCAAACAAGCCGAAAGAACAAAATCTCAGCGGAAGATTTTGTATTAGAATAGATCTTCCTCAACGTTCTCTGCCTTTACAAATACATTTTATACTGTTTTCTATCACTGTCCAATAATCCAGAATATTTGATCATCCAGCACCTACTAGGTACCCTGAATGCTGCGCAAAAAAATCACACACAAATCTAAAATGCCTAAAAATTCGGTTTTAGGTTAATAAAGCCTCATCGCTCTATATTGAAACATTCTGCAACTTTTCATATACCTTGCATTTCAATTCCTTACCATCCTAGATCTCTTTTTGCTTTCGGTGAATGGAAACATACTTGTTTACACCCAGATACTAAAAACCCACACTAAGGCCCCATGCACACGACCGTGCCCGCAATCACGGCCCGCGATTGCGGGCACGGCCGGCCGCTGACTGACAGCCGCATTTTCGGGCCGTGCTCCCATACAAAGTATGGGAGCACGGCCCGCAAAATGCGAAAGAACGGACATGTTCCATAATTCCCGGAACATTTCCACGGCACTGACACCCTTCCGTAGTGCTACGGAAAGGTGTCAGTGTTCAATGAAAGTGAAAGGCTGCGTTTTTTGCTGTCGTGTGCATGGGGCCTTAGGCTAAGGGCCTGTTCACATCACCGTTCATTTCCGTTCCGGGGTTCCGTCGGGGTGAACCCCGCAACGGAAAGTAAAAGCACAGCTTCTGTTTCAGTCACCATTGATCTCAATGGTGACGGAAACATCGCTAATGGTTTCCGTTCGTCACCATTCCGGCAGGATTCCGGTTTTTCGACAGAATCAATAGCGGAGTCGACTGCAGTATTCCGTCGGAAAACCGGAAACCTGCCGGAATGGTGACGAACGGAAACCATTACCGATGTTTCAGTCACCATTGATATCAATGGTGACTGAAACGGAAGCTGTGGTTTCACTTTCACTTTCCGTTGTGGGGTTCACCCGACGGAAACCTCCGACGGAACCCCAATACGCAAAGCCAACGGTGATGTGAACAGGCCCTAAGTTCACACTTGCGTTGTGTAATCCGTTGCTCTGATCCGTTTTTTAGATCAGAATAAAGGATAGAAATGGATCAGTTAAAAACCCCATTGAAATAAAAATAAAGGATGCAAACGGATCACAATCCGTTTGTATCCGTTTTACATTGACACCAATAATAAAAATAACCTGTCCGTTAGACATTTGTTTTTTTTTATCTCCATCAAAAAAGCGGATGACTAATATAATGGACAGTAGCGGAATGCAATTAAAAATCCCATTGATTTCAATGGGATTTTTAACTAATCCATTTTTATCCTTTAGGATAATTTTACACTAGCGTTTGTATACGTTTACCTTTCTTCTGTCAGAGGAAGGGAGGATCGGAAGATTAAACCAAAAGCAACGGTTCCGTTAGAAATACCACTGATTTCAATGGTAATTCTTTTGTTTCAGTTGCTCTCCGTTTGTCTCTATTTGCTATGTTTCCGTTTTTTTTTCACGGAAACAAAAGTTCTGCAGACTGCACTTTTGTTTCCGTAAAAAAAACGGAAACCTAAGGAACGGAGACAAACGGAAAGCAACTGAAACAAAAGAATTACCATTGAAATCATAACTTTGATGTGATCGATTACAGGTGGATCATGTGTGTCAGAGACATGCAGGACCCGCTGAGGGTATGTTCACACGGAAGCGTCCGTAACGGCTGAAATTACGGGGATGTTTTCAGGAGAAAACTTCCCCGTAATTTCAGCCGTAACGGCATGTGCAGGCGCTTGAACGCCGCGTCCATTACGGACATAATTGGCGTTGCTTTTCATTGGAGTCAATGAATAACGGCTCCAATTACGCCCCAAGAAGTGACAGGTCACTTCTTTGGCGCGGGCGTCTATTTACTCGCCGTCATTTGACAGCGGCGCGTAAATATACGCCTCGTGTGAACAGACAAACGTCAGCCCATTGCTTTCAATGGGCAGATGTTTGTCAACGCTTTCAAGCCGCATTTTTCGGACGTAATTCGGGGCAAAAACGCCCGAATTACGTCCGTGATTAGTGTGTGTGAACATACCCTGACACTGAACCCTTCAGGTCCGTGGGACTGACGGATTCAGGTCATAGCGGATGATACAGCTGCTCTGTATAGAGAATACAGAGCAGCTGTATCTCAAAAAGTAAAACTAATTTTTAGAAAGTTGCACTAACACTTACTAACCTTTTTATTAAAAAAAAATTAAAAAATATTGCCCTCCAAAGGTTTACATAGCTTTTAAAGGGGTTTTCCGGGAGTTGAAAAAACTTAGCCTGCCAGTAGGAAATGAGAAAACATACAAAAATAAGCAATAGTCACTTGTTAAATCCCCCATCACTCCAAGCATCACCACTGAGGTCAGTGATTGGCTGCAGAAGTCACATAAATGTACAGCATGTCATCGCTGCAGCAGAGTAAACAAATACCGGTGCATTGGGGGATTTACAGGTCATTTTTTTTATTGTTACCACGTTTCTTACTGTTAAGAAATGTTTTAAATACCCCTAAAAACACCTTTAAAGTGGTTGTCTGGTTTAAAAAAAAAAAAAAAACCTTTTCATATACCCTATTTTACTCTGAAGTCTAAGTTAAGAGATGGGGTCCTCTGTTATGGATCTTGATCTTTAGCCAGAGCAGAAAACCCGCTACAAAGAGTTTTTCTCACCCTGGAGGACATGTCCTGTCCTGCTTTAAAACGGCAACACGTTGATTTAAATGAGCACTGTGTAATGCCTTATTTCCCCTGTGGTGGCGCTGCTGGGAAGTTGAGCACTGCCAGGTTTCCCCATAGATTACAGCTGATTGCTGGAAGTCCAAGCTGGGGAACACTTTGTGGTCAACTTTTTACGAAGGGACTCGTCTATCAAGTAGGGATTGTCCATACCGGAGAACCTCTTTAATTTGCAAAATGGCAGTAATGTGTACTGTTTAGTTTAGCTAAAAAATGTACTGTCACACTGATAACGCTAGTGAAAATTAAGTCCCAAAACGTTTATTATTTTAAAAGTTATGAGCTTTTTCTAAATATGCAAATGAGGCTATACTAGACAAGTGGGCGTCAACACCAGTGATTGTCCTGAGGTGGAGCCTCCTCACAGCCTCTGACGCTGTCCTATCAGCATGAAGCTGCTTCACACATTGTGAGAGACTGAGGCTGGAGGGAAGGGGGATCACTTAAAACAGCCATATCTCGGGCTGTGGACCATCTAGAACAGAGGTTCTGGTGGCATATGAAAGATGAGATTCAGTACTAGCTGTAAAACAACCGGAGATCTCACCAGTTGAAAAAAAGTCGGGAATCAAAGCTGTATACTATATCATCAGGCTGTGTTGCTGGGCTGGGAAGAGGAGAACTGTATGATGCTGATTGGACAGAATTATACAGAAAACATTACACGGCCCAGAGTGAAAATAATAAACGTTTTAAAAAAAATGTTACACTGTAGTTATCATAGCGGCTGTTAGATTAGTTAGGACAATAATTAAACTACTGACAATATCTATATGAGGCATGTTGGGTCAGTGGTTAACACTGTTGCCTTGTATCCCTGGGGGTCTGAGTTCAAGTCCAAGCAAGGACAACACTTGCATAGAGTTTGTATGTTCCTCCTGTGTTTGCATAGGTTTCCTCTCTATACTCTGGTTACCTCCCACAATCCAAAGACATACTGATAGGTTAATTGCCTTCCTATGAACTTGACCCATGGGTACATCTGATAGGGAAATTACATTGTTAACCCCATTGAATATGTTGGCACTATATAAGCAACAGTAATGCACAGGTATTCCCTATCAGTCCTGGGTGTTTTGCTATTAATGATGCCATGCTCGCTATTGATTGCGGCATCACAAAGGTTAAACAATTGCCAACTGAGATTCCTCTGATCCTTGCCATTGCCTCGCGTCAGTGAACATTTACACTGTACATTTACTGGGGAAGAAAAGGGTTAGATATCTTGGATTCTGCTGCTGTCTTGTTATGGCCCAATGCGCACGGTTGGACTATGGCATCCATACCTATTTGGCCATACTGTACCTCTGCATTCCTCTGATCCCATATGTAGGTTTTCCCTGTCAGATTCATACACATGCACCATCGGATGCCATATTACGGAGATATTCTCACCATGACGGCACACGGAGCACCGTACAGACTCGGTGCGCTTGGCTCTGCTATGCGCATGAGGTTTATAAGAGAGTAACACAAAGTATCTCACTGAAGAAATAATGTCAAATAAAACACAGTTGAATTAATTAATACTTAAATGAGAGATTGCCAGTAATGATAGCAGTTATTTTTAAACAAATTGCGACGCGGTGACTTTTCCCTCTCAGCCGCATTGATTGAGGATAAATGGTGGAACGCAGTTTGTTAAATGATTTCATTCCTTTTAAAACATGACAATTGTTTTGCAATGATAGACAATTAATATGTGGGGTGAGAAGTGAACATCCTGATGGATTCCCTCTTCCAGGCATTGCGGTTACAGTTTGCATGGAGACTTATCATATTATGGCTAACTAGTTAGTTTAAACAGCAGCTTTCTAATTCTGTGATGTGGGGATTAATTAACTTTATTTCCTTTTTAAATTAAGTTTTATGCTGATGAACAATGCAATTTCTTTAAAATGACTTAACAATCCTATTTTTTTTTTTTTTTCGTAATTTCACAATTAATAGTTTACCGTTATGTCATTTACGGCGGCATTATCTGTGTCAACATTAAAATCACTGAAGCTTATATCTGAATATATTTACAGTTGATTACATAGAAAAGCCTCAACTCAAAGATATATTTCAATGTCACAATGCAGAACAAAAGAAAAACATCAGCGTTTGGAGCGGCGTATAAACAGGGAGAGGAACCTGGTGTGCCCCAGAGGTCCACAAGCCAAGCTAGCTCTATACCTGGTACCCTGTCAGTTTATGAGACTATGGCATCATCATATACATTTTTTGGGTCATGGTGAAAAAAAACCTGTAAGCATCTTCTGGTATATAATTATAATCCTACAGCTTGTCGGGATGGGGAGAACACACAGTTTTCATCCTGGTCATATTATTTGAACCCAGGATTTCAGTTCTATGGAGCGGACTGTCTTAGAGTATGTTCACATGTGGCATGTTTGTTGCAGAAATTACTGCGACTGTTCCATACATCTAAATGGGGCTTGTAAAAATCCAAGCACCTGCTACCGTAACAGCTCCATTCAGGGTTAGGGTATGGACTCTGAGTCGGAGAAAATTTTGTAACAAAACCATTAAGGATTTCCACCCTGGTTGCATTTATACATGGATATAATCAGCATCCGTGCATATGTATACTACTAGGGGTAAAAAAAATACTCAAATTATTAGGACAACTAATTTCTATATTTCGTATTAGGGAATATGGGCGTCATAAAGTAGGGCACCCTGCATGGGACATCCTCTATGAGCCAGGGCAGAAAGTCACTGTAAAGAGCGGCTTGTCCGCTGGTGGACCCGGACTGACCATGCATTACGTGGTCAACCATATATTTCCCCTGCTGCAGATGGTTTAGAACAGCCAGACTCACAGTTCAGTGGACTTAATATGGACAATTATGATTCTGTGATGTCATAGAGGGAGTGTCGAGCAGACACAGGCATACAGACTAGAGGATAGAGAGAAGAGAAGAGGAAGGGGAGAGTATGTTTTTCAGGAAACGTCCACTGAGCTCTGAACTAGCAGCTCCACAAGCAGGCATTGAAAGTAAAATAAGCAATGCAGAAAACAATAACAACATAGTTCAACTTGTATCGCACCAGATGCATAAGCACATATATAGAAATAACAATTTTCATGGCAATAGTGCACATATGCTTTAGTGAAATGAGTGGGTTAATGGCACATGGTATGAATGGACATCGTTTCATCTTATTTCATACCTTTAAAATGAAAGGAATTTACCATTTTTACACATTGTTTACAATAACATGACAAAATAGCTAAAAAAGAAAAAGTTACCTATTCATTTCCAAAATCTTTATTGTAATTTTGCTCAATTTTGAATCCTGAGCACTGAGGACACACATGGAGACATTAATTCTGTAACCTGGAAAATATGTTTCATAAATTAAAACAAAATGCTGCGGTTGTAGCAAAGGGCCCAAAATGGAACATTAATCAAAATGTAATAACTTGGTGCTAAAGACAACAAATGTTACATTGTTAATAAAGTTAATTTTTTTCAGTCAACATAATATAATGGACATATTTGTGGCTTCTTTCAACCATAACTCTACTTAGAAATTGAGCTATTGCCAATTTTACCAATTTTTTTTATATTAACTCATGCGCCTGTCCCAAATAATTATGCAGTGACTTGGCACCATCTTGATACTTTCTGTCTGAATCATGGGTAGTTCAAAGAATAACTATTGGTGACACTATTGAATTTATTACATGAACACACAGTGTGGTCACCAGGAACATTGGACTGAGGTACAGTGGGCCCACCACAGAAGATGATTCCGAGATCTTAAGGTGGCCATCAGAAAGCTGTAGATAGATACCTTAGATAGTTGTTGGCCAAATAAGCTATTCGAAGCTCGTTCGGCCACAAGCTATTCCTCCCGACATCCCCCTACACATGCATATTGAGATCGGACGAGTGTGCATATGTACTAAATGGGGAGAGGGGAATAAGCTGCTGCCAGACACCTTTGTGAATAAGCAGCGGCTTATCTTTTGTAAAGACAAAGTATCGGACATGTTGAAAATCAACTTGCCCAAACCTTTATTCCTACGACATCTGCCCCCCCAAAACACCCCCACTATATTTTGCAAGTGAAGAGGGGGACTATGCGCTCCCTTGCAGAATAATATGGGGGAATTGGGGCGGTGGATCTCACAAATAATCGAAAAGTTGTCTGTATTGAGTATATAACAAAACGTGTTTATGATGCAATAAAAGGGGACATGCACGTGATCTGTATTGCCTATGCTCATTAGATGAACGTCGCCTGAACAGAAGATGGGACTTTGCGCTCCGGGGCGTCACAGGTCCTGTTTTGTCTGAGTCCCATCATCATTTCAGAGCTTGGGTCCACCAGTGGAACTATAGCACCCCCAACCCTTACCCAACCCTTACCCAACCCCTACCCAACCCCAACCCTTAAACAGATATCCGAGAGAGCTCCTATAAGAAACTAATTGTTGCCAGTTCTAATGTCCATGGAAGACTAAAGAAGACCAGAAGAAAATTATATAAGGCCATTTACTGTTCATTATTAATGTAAAAGCAGTTTCCTTAATATGTGGAGGTACGATCACTTGAAGTTACGGACCCAAATCCACAGTGTGAACTACTGAGAAATTCCATTGACATATCCTCCGCTTATTTCTGTCAGGTTCAATTTTGTCATGGAGACTTTGTGTCGATTTAAATCACCAAATACATTGATGTCAGTAGTGCAGCCTCAATCTTTGGGCCTGTAACTTAAATTGATTATATCTCAACATAGAAGTAAGATATTAAAAAACGGTTTTCACGTTATTAACATGCACTAAAGGTCATATCATAAATTTCTGGTAGTTCTCCTATAAGGCATGCTTCAGACATTTTCTGCCGCAGATATTGCTATTAATTGCTGTGGATTTCTCCCTATGCATTGCATCCCTCCCCATGCATCCGCAACATATCCTTAATACCTCTCAGACTTTTTCTACTACAAAAAGACAACTCATGTACATGTATTGTACTGTACAACGCTGTGAATTTTCAGTACAGAATCTGCACCAATAATTTTCAGTAATTCTGCAGCGTTTCAATTCACCCATATTGAGACAAGCTGTGATTGCAGCTATGGAGATAGCAGTTTGACTATTCCAAGTATGAACCTGAATTTCCAAATTTAGTGAAAAAAAAATTCCTCAAAAATTAGGATTTTCAGAAGAAACACTGGTAATTATGGAACGTAAAACCAAAATAGAACACTCTGTGAAGCATGTAACTTTCACTTACTATGATGGGTGAGTAGGGTTGACAGCAGGCCGGTAAACCACTGGTTCAGCCAGTAATTACACTGGGAGGTCCGTAAGCTAAAATTTGTTACCGCAAAATAAGACAGTGCGTGTGAAGTCAGGTTACTTTTTATTTGGATTGGATACTTCTCCTTTGCCAGATTACCCAGCCTTAGGTACATCTACAGCGTCATTACAAGGTCAAGTGCGAGACTGACACCGGCAAAAGATTACAGCAGGCAGGAGTCAAGAGCGGAGGTCGGAGGAGGATACTGACTTAGACAATGACTCTCTGTAACCCTCTGAGGCTCCTAAACGTCTTACTCATGCTAGTGTGTATTTACACTCCTGGTTTTAGGATGGGGTTTGTGGAATAAAACGGGCCGGTATTTTTGGGTGGAAAACGTGGCAACCCTATAAGCGATTGTGCTAGACGAAGACTACATCAAGGGCTTATTTCACGACAGTTGACTATTGGTGTTAATATTCTCACTGACACAGTCATATTGGAAAAAGGACTAAGCTAATTCCCAACAATTTACAATTTTAAGTTTCCCATTTCATAAGGGCAATAGACTCTACAGCTGTTAAGCCACATTAAACCTAAATCTTTTAGATGTGAGTTTCCAGATAGAGGATGAGCTGATCCATATTTCACATTTATTAATAAGTCCTGGGTGCTTAGACAGTGAATTTAATTTTGCAGAGCTAATACCAGCCTGTATGACTGAAGAAATTAGCAGTCCCAGAGCGGGCTATCAGCAAGGACAATTATTATTTGAGTACCTTAGTTGCACCTATAAATATACCGGTGCGCTCGGCTCGCTCCGGCGGTCACGTTTCATTGCTATCTATTAGTGACTGTGATTGTTAGCTAAATGTAACTGTTGTGCTATCTCTGTTATGTGATCAGAACAGCCATGTTTAAAAAAATGAATGCATTTATTTACTAAAGCATTGAAAATGAAAATTGTACGATAAGGATGGGTGAGCGAACACTGATTTGAGCAGGAATAGATTACAGAGGTGGTTTCAGATCTGTCGGTTTTTTCACTTGATGACACTGTACACAAATCATGGCCCCCATGACCTATTCACATATATTATTTTTAATCATGTTGTGGTGCTGTGTGGTGGTGTCTGTTGCTGTAGTGCTGCACTTGTGGGGGGACGTGGCCCAGAGCCAAGGAGGCTTGGCACGGTCTGAAGGCATGGGTGCTTTTGGGCCCCTGGGTTGCTCCCTCTGCAGGAGCGGTGCTGCGGTGGCGGTAGCCGCCATGCGGTGCTGCAACCGCTAGAGTAGGGACCCACTTTTAGAGGTCGCCGTGAAGTGGCAAGTGGGCTTGCATACAATTTGATCAAAATGTTACAAAGAACCTCTCGTTCATTTTTAAATATTTTGCCTAGCCGCATTGATCATAGTATACAGTGGATGTGCGGTCCATGTCTTTTCTCTCCCCTTTGATATATTATATTTAGTAAGCTTGGAAAGAAACACAAATTCAGCAAGTTCTACCTATAGGTGTTGATGCAGAACAGTAGTTCCCAAACATTTTTGGTCAAAGAAACTCCAAATCAGCTAGAGACCCCACCCAAGGAGCATAACTTGTCCATAATCATAATGTGTATGTGGAGGGACAGCAGAATAGTAGTGGCTGCCATAGCGTAGCGCACCCCACAGACATAAGGCTGGTGGAATTCTTGTTTTGTGGAAGCTTGTTTTTGCTCTATTTCTATTTTTAGCTCCTTTTTTCTTATCTTTTGGGTTAGCCTTTACATTTTTTGGAAGTTTGCTTCCCTTTTTATTTTTTTTAAATTTGTTTTATACTGTGATTTTCTTGTTTTGAGCTTTTTTTTTCAAGTCAGTAAAACTGTGTTCACATTTGAGTCGGGCCATTCCGTCAGAGGAGCAGAACAAGGAAATACTGGAAGCAACAGAAACCATGGACACCACCAGTGGCCGACGGAACCCATTGACTTTAATAGGTTCCGTCGGCTTTCGGTCGCTGTGTCAGTGGTTTTAGCGGAAGCATGCTGCGCTATTGTTTACGGTAATCTCTGACGGATCTGTGACGGAAGCCCCTAACGGAGCCTCCAACGCAAATGTGAATAGGCCCTTAGTCACCACCAGAAAAAATAATATTGGCGTAGCAGCCTCAGCAGGGTGACCTTATGCAGTCAGATACAACTGAGCAGCCTGGTACAACCCTTCATATAATATCTTCTCCCTTTACCGAAAGGGGTCATCCGGGTTTTTAAAATTCATGGCCTATCCTCAGGATAGGCCATCAATATTAGATTGGCTGGGGTCCAAGTCTCGGCACTATTACCGATCAGCTGTATGAAGGGGCTGCCTCTTCATTGTTACATGGTTTCCTCCTCGTTCGTACTTTGCATGCGCCGTTACATTTGTAGCAGTCGTGCAAGGTATTACACCACTGTCCCATTCAAGTGAAGGATGGGCCATCAATTTTAAAAACCTGGATAAACCCTTTAACTCCCTTTACTGACAATAGTGGTTACTGACTAACATAGCATTCAGCACTGAACTGAACCACATGGTCACTGACTAACATAGCATTCAGCACTGAACCATAACTACCAATCTTATCTTGAGAACTGTGTATATTAATATCCTTGAGTTTCGCCACCCACAAACAATTCTCCTCTGATCCACTGATATGCTCAGAGTACGTGGTAATCAGTAGCGAAGCTAGCGGGGGAAACAGGGGCCGGTGACCCCGGACCCACTGAGATGGTGGGGCCCAGGGCCGATCCCCCAGCGATGGTGTGTCCCGGTTTTAACTGTATCTACATCCTCAGGATGCAAATACCAACTCCTGCTGTGAGCGGCTCGACGCAGACATGCGTGATGTAGTGACGTCATCGCGCCTGTCTGCGCAGAGCTACACACTGCACAGAGCGGAGGAGCAGAGGGATCTCCTCCACTCGTCGTTCAAACGGGGATCGGTAAATATTTATTTATTTTTATTAGGGACTATGGGGCATTATACTGTGTTGTGGCAGCTAAGGGGGCATTATACTGGGTATGGGAGCATTATACTGTATGGGGGCATTATACTGTATGGGAGCATTATACTGTATGGGGCAGCTTTGGGTGGGGGCATTATACTTTATGGGGCAGCTATGGGGGCATTATACTGTATGAGGGCAGCTATGGGGGCATTATACTGTATGAGGGCAGCTATGGGGGCATTATACTGTATGCGGGCAGCTATGGGGCATTATACTGTATGGTGGCAGTTGTGGGGGAATTATACTGTATGGAGACAGCTGTGGGGGCATTATACTGTATGGGCAGCTATGGGGGCATTATACTGTATGAAGGCAGCTATGGGGTATTTTACTGTATGGGGTAGCTATGGGGGAATTATACTGTATCAGGCAGCTATGGGGGCATTATACTGTATGTGGGCAGCTATGGGGAATTATACTGTATGTGGGCAGCTATGGGTATTATAGTGCGTGGGGGCAGCTATGGGGGCATTATACTGTGTGGGAGGCACTATGAGGGCATTATACTGTGTAGGGGCAGCTATGGGGGCATTATACTGTATGTAGGCAGCTATGGGCGTTATACTGTATGTGGACTGCTATGGGGCATGATACTGTGTGGGAGGCACTCTGTGGGCATTATACTGTTTGGGGACGGCTATAGGGGCATTAAACTGTGTGGGGATAACTATGGGGACATTATTCTGTGTGGGGAGGCACTATAGGGGTATTATACTGTGTGGGGTAGCTATAACTACATTATACTGTGTGGGGGCCACTAAGGTGCCATTATACTGTGTGGGGGCCACTAAGGGGTCACTATACTATGTGGGGGGGCACTAAACAGGCCATTATACTATGTTGGGGCAGCTATGGGAGCATTATTCTGTGTGGAGGCAACCATAAGGGTATTATCCTGTTTGGGGGCAGCCATAGGGGCATTATACTATGTGGATCACACTAAGGGGTCACTATACTGTGTGGGGGGCCCACTGGGTTGGGGCCCACTCAGATGTGTTTCAACACCCCCCCCCTCCCCCCCCCCCGTGCTAAATCCCTAGATACGCCTCTGGTGGTAATAGTCTCATTTCTGAATAAACTGGCTGTAAAAATTCTGGATTTTGGAAATTTTTATTGCTCCAGGTCAAAAAAATGTATATCTGCACCTTGAGATTTAGTAACAAAAATCTGCTTTATGTAACTTTTTACAGAAGAGTTTTTGAAATCTCATATACAGATGCACCCTTTAAGTAATGCTTTAGTAGCACATAAAAAGCTGAAGAATGTCCCCACCAGAAGAAGACAACCTTTCTACGACCCACCAATCCCGCTCAATGAGGTGGCACTTTCTAAAAAACCTGCGTTGTCTTATCACGAATCTTCCCTTTATCTACAAGAGCTGGAGACACGAATATGGAAAATTTTATTTTCCAGTTCTGTAAGTGATAATTGTCTATGATAGCGCTGCCAGCACATGTAGCCTTGTGGGTTTCTCCTCTCAGGAAGTGTGGAATTTAATGGCTGATTTTCAAGCCTGGCTATTTCATGTGGCTAGAGAATATGGTAACGCAGCTTTCTTCATTTACAGTTACGGAAGCCCAAGGTTGTGTTGTGACTCACTGATGTAACCATAGAAATGAACAAATAGAGAATGCCGTCCAGTTTCATGGAACATTAATGCAGTAAAGCATTCAGAATTTACATGTAGGACTGTTATCAAGCGCAATGGCAATATATTTCACTTGGTTTTCCCTGATGTTTCCGTAAGGTTGATGTTTTTCTAAAAATTATCCTTTTTACTTTGGAGATAACATTTATACACAGAAAAGATAAGGTTAATTATAATTAATATTATTTTTTTATGTCTAGATTTTACACATGGATATTCAGACATCATTATTGGTTCTTTACCTAACAACAGTTCTTTGAAGTGTTTTCCCGTCAGGACCCGGACAATTTTGGCCTTTTGGACCCAAAGAATTTTTCTATTTTTTCACATTCTGATCATCATAACTTTTTTATTTTTACTCCGAGATGGCAGTATGAGGTCTTGTTTTTTTTGTAGGACAAGTTGCACTTTTTTAGTGCACCATTTTGGGTACACATATTTTAGCATTTCATTTTTATGTAGACAAAAAACTATTTCGCCTTAGTTTTTGTTATTTTGTCTTGCCGTTCACTAATCATCTCAAACAGTGTTATAGATTTATTGTACAGGTCATTACGGTTATGGGGATACCAAATATATGTATGTTATTTGGTGTCTTCCGATGAATATTTCTTAAAAGTTTATTTATCGTAAAACAAAAAGTGATTTATAAGTTTTTTTTTCTTTTTCACATGTTTTTTTTAAAAACAATGTTTAGTCCATAAATGGTTCTTTTTTTTTTTTCATTTTGTAATATGCTAGCATACACATGCATGCCAGTATATTACCCTGTGTATGTTAAAGGATAACTAAACTTTAAAAAAAACTTTTGACATATAATGGTGAGCGGTGTACGGACTCATAGACATTGAGTACATTGAGTCAGAGGAAAGCCAATCAGAAATGATGCGGACCAGTGCTCACCCTAGTGCTTCTGCTGCTTCGTTTTAGCGATCGGTGGGGGTCTTTGTGCTCGGACCCCCACTGATCAAAATGTCTGACATGTCACTATGAAGGTTTACTTACCCTTTAAATAAGCAGGGACTTGCTAGGGCATCCATAAGTATATGCCCTAGTAACCTGCCACACAAAAACATAGCTCCAATGGACCATGTGCTCTCTGTCCATACCTTAAGCCCCTGTGATCCTCACAAAGGGACATTCCCCCTTTGATCTACATTGTCAATGCCATGGTCAGTATTGACCACGGTAAAGAGGAGGTTACACAGGGGAGATCAGAGGTTTCTCTGATCTCGATCTTTATAACGGGTGTACGGCTATCACTGGCAAAATACTCACGCGGACTTCGTACTATTATGGCACTACGCGACAACAGGTTAAGGTAGGAAGATGGCTAGGTCAAGGTCTGTAAAGGCTCATTTGCAAAACATGTGGGTGGAATCCCCTCTCATAAGAAGGGAAACAGAGATAAAAAATTCCACAATAATAGTAGCATAATGTGCATAACTAACACAACATATTGTGCCTACATACAATAAACACATAACAGTGCTACAAATAAGAGCCCAAATAATACCCGAGCTGAGGTAAGTTTATGACGAGACATCAGGGGGGACGTTTAGACTGGATTGTTTTTTTAAAGTGGTCAAGGACATAGAAGCCTCTAAATGGTGGAGACACATGGCATTTGGCCGTTTTGACCATCATATAATCCACTCCTAAACAACTTTCTAGCTCTCATGTGGTCAATTATACTAGTACATGTTCAGTTTTTGGTTATCTAGCCAAGGAAACGATAATGCTTGCCTCTCACCCCCATTGAAATGAGGAAAGAAATAGCGATCAGTTAATTATTTTTTATTTTTTTGGCAATGCTGTATTTTTTACCCTGTCTTCCTGTCTTCATCAAAGGTGGCCATACACCTTCAGCCAACAGCTATTGCTTCCGACCCCACAGACTTATGCATGCTCAGCTTGTGTACTCAGTGGGGAGAAGGGATAAGCCTTATCTTAAGGCTTATCTCCTGTAAGAACAAAGAATTGGGCATTTTTAAATCCAAAATGCATGATTCTCCTTTTTCCCAACCGAAAAGAAATCTATTTCCAGGATATCCCTCTGAAACCGGTGTTGGTCACAAGCCTCGGGTGCCAGGCCTTCTGTAGTTCTTTAGTAGCTGATGGACCTTTTGCAATTGCACAGGTGGCACACCCCAAAGGAGGGTCTTACATACTACCATGGTAGTTAATCCTTGTTTAAGGTCATAGACCTTTCAGTCACTGGAAGGTCTGACTATTATCTTCTAGACTGGATTGGTTGACACAAGGCCCACGGTCCCCATGATAACAATGAACTTCCAGGAAGTGTTGGCATGTGTACACAGGCAAAATCAGTTTCTCTTATAGGAGACTTGTAACTTTAACCTCTGATAACCTGCAAAAGGAAATAGAAATGTGTCTTCTGTCTCTTTATAATACACCTACGAGGAAACAATGCTAAAAGTAATTTGTGTACCTTTAAATGTTAGTTTGCTTTGAGTCCTAGTCCCTGTTTATACGCTTTATTTTTTTTCAACAGTTAGGTGAAATCATGTTGTAAATTTAATGTATGTGATGAGCCCGGCCTGTCTACGAGTGTCTGGTCAAGTGTGTAGAAAGATCAATCATATGATTTGGGTTTAGTGAATAGAATAACAGGTTACATGATGTAGTGAATCAGAAAGAAGAAAATGATCAATCTGACAACTTTTATATTTCCAGTAAATCCCTCTGAATTCTGTCTCTGCAAACTGAAATGTCATCAGCTGAAAGACTTACTCCACATCTAACGCTGATAGAAAATTGTGTCTCGCTGATCAAATTGTTAGGTTAAATAGGTGACATGAAGGTTTCTTTATTAGCGATGCGTTTACAAGGAGATCAGGAGGGATTTTCTCTGTGGTAAACCCAAGGGGAACTATCTAGTGTCAGATTCTTGTTTTTATAGTCAATGGAATTTTTATTTCATACCTATAAAGATTATCTACCATGTGGTCCTCCGGTGTGCTGCTTGCCCCTCCGATCAAACAGTTGGGTTTTATGGGAATTCTTGTATCTACATTCCTTAACATTGAAATTGGAAAACCAAGAAGGAAAAGTTTTGGAATTGTGGAAATCACAGGATGGATAAACATGTTAATGATATACAAATGATAAAAAATGTAAACAAAATATAAAAAATTCCAAACATCTTGATTTATTCAGCATAGAGTATGAGCGTCACGTGCAGAAATACACGCACTTACACGCCTTGGCATGCTATCAATGAGGTTAATAATGGTTGTCTGAGGAATGTTATGCCACGCTATATGCACTTGGGCATCAAGATTGGCTGCCGGCAGCTCCCTTTGCAATTGCCAACCAATGACGTCCCAGATGTGCCCGTTAGGAGACAAGTCCGGAGACGCTGCAGGCCATGGTAGGACATTTAGACCATGCAGGCTGCTCACAGTAGCACGAGCAACATGCAGGCTGGCATTGTACTGTTGAAAAATTACTTCTGGAATACTTTGGAGAAATGACCGTACCTCTGGTTCCACTACCAAATCAATGTAACGACGAGCTATTAGTGTACATGAAATACAGACTATAGGGGTCCGGCTAACATACTGTACATTATTCCACCCCACACCATAATTCCGGGAGTAGGACCGGTGTGACGTTCCCTGGTGAATGCCTCTTCATGGCATTGCCATGTGGTCTCCAGACCAATTTCCGGCTATCTTTGCATCCGAGACAAAAGTGGTACTCATCGCTGAAGGGAATAGACCTTCATTCCAGTCTCCTTTGCCGTCTTGCTGTGCACCATGATAGCCTTTGAGAGCGGTGGTGTGTGGTCAATGGAACACCTGCAGCTTGACATCTGGCTCGTAGCCCAATGTCGTGCAAACGCCTTCTGATGGTTTGTATCGACACTAGTTTGGGATGTGACGTCCAATTTCACTTGCAGTACAGAATGGATCACTCGCGCTATTCTTCCAACCAGACGATCCGTCCGTGCAGAGTTTCGCCTCCGCGCACCTCTATATGTCATTCCTGTGCGTTGTTGTTCTGCCATCCTCCGGGACACACAACGTTGAACAGTTCTGACATCTCGGCCTAGGCGCGTAGCAAACTGCCAAAGTGATAAACCAAGGTCTCTCTGTTCAAGGATTCTGTCCCTCTCAGTTTGCTAGAAGTGGTTATAACTGGCAGATCGACAAACAGGAGGCATCACACAATCATCCCACACCACTTGATCCGATTTTTGAGATTTCATGTGACTAAAAAACTTTGCTTTCAATCTGCCTTTTATCCCCCTCCAACATGCCACAGATTGGAGCGAGGTGCTTGAAATGTGATCATTTGTAGATCTTAGTGACTCCTGATACTTTCTAAATTTGCACAACCTTATGGCTTGCCCTTCTTGGTGTTGCAATTTCAATGTTGAGAAGTGTGTAAGATATGTAAATGGAGCAGAGGGAGTGAAATAGTAAAAGTACAAATCGGACCCCCATCTTGGGGTTGTTTCACACAACTACACTGCTGCAATTGCCTCCTTTTCAACCCTTGCGGGACAGAAAACTGGGACGACCCTCGGGCCAATAACTATTATTCTTATCGCTAACTTTGACTGTAGAGAAGTAGAGTCCTTTATAGGTTCACATTGAAAGCTATTGATGGAACCAACTTGAGCCAGGACCCCCACTCCATCTTTATGAATACACCTTTCATTGTATAAACAAACCCTTTAAGAAAACCATATGACCTTTATGCAAGTCTTGTGAGACACATTACAGTAAAATAGAAGGGTCCTCTTCTGTCAACCAATAACGGGAAATTCCACATAACGGCGTAGTCTGTTTTTTAATATTGATTTTTGCAAGGAGGGTCCAACAAAACTAATAACAGGGTGTCCGGCTCATCGATCAGCTATAATATCCCAACAGCAATTGGTCAATTCCCCGACAGCACCACCACAGTGGAAATGAAGCATTACATAGTGTTCATCCAAATCAATGGGCTAGTCAGACGTGCATGGATGTGACGGGCCCTCCATAGAGAGAGAGACGCTCTTTGTAGCTGCACTCTGCACTAGCAAAATGATGGACATCGCAAACAAAGGACCTCTCAATTAACTCAAAATGCCCTAATAGGGTATATGAAAATGGGTTTTCCAAACCAGACAGGTCTTGTAAGTAAAATATGTACAATGATGAAGTCCAAAACCAAGGCCGAGAAAATCAAATTGTACTGAAAGGTTGAGGATCCCATAGCTTTATTATAATGATCTGAACTGAGTCTTAAGGAGGACCTGTCAACTCTTGCAAAGACTTGTATTCCTCATGAAGTATCAATTCTAGAGCATCTGTTCTTAGAACTCCACGTTCTGCGATTCCTAAGTTGTTCCTCCTAGAAATTTATGAATAAATTGACAACTGGGAGTCACCATTCCCCTTGTCAAAGGGGTGTGTCCTTACACAGTCTAACTTTGTCAGCACTGATCCCCAACTGATAACTCTCAGCAGTCAATTTATTCATACATTTCTAGGAGGAATAACATAGGAACAGCACAGTGTGGAGTTCTAAGAAAAGGTATTTACTAAAGAATATTTACTAAAATAGACATTTCAGGAGAGTTGACAGGTCCCCTTTAAGGCTTTGGTTGAATTCGTCCTAAGATTTTAATCTGTCACTAAAACTATTTACAGTGAAAATCACAACCTACATGAAAGCTCGATTTTCTCTCACCCACTATAATATACATGCAAAATGTCTCATACTTTGACACAATCTGACAAATTACCCATTACATGAGATTTGTGGGCAGTCTTCATTTTTCTGCATGAAACTGATGCTGGTGCTATTGCTGACTACAGGGAATTTTTTTATTCCAAACCTATTCTGTTGGCAACTATTTTACAAGACATAGCAATGTACACTGAACTGAAAATACACTCTGTAATTAACGTATTAAGCAACAAAATATTATTTACAACGTGAGAATCAAAATTATACTTTATTGGAGTCCTAGCCCATAATAACTCCAACCAGTCAAGCCAAGTCATGACCATAGAAGACGTATCACAGGTGGGAAAACACTGAAGACCTCCCAGGTATTCAACGGCTACTTATTCATTCCAAGTGAGGTCTCCTTGAAGGATTTCAGCATTTTCAGATGAGAAAACTCAAAAGTATGAAGTCATATTAAGCATATTCTCCTGAATTAAGTATCGCCTGTGGGCTAGGAAAATACAGCCATGAACGCTACTGTTCGATTGGGATATATCTTGTCTCAACTTTAGCAAATGACTGCAGAGTAGTAGAAGAGATAATACTGAACCACTCTGCTGAGAAATCCTAGCTATTCTGTATGGCAAGTATAACCAACCTTACTTAGATGGGAGGGTCAAGGACCTTGAAACTCCCACTTTTCAATGAGCACATGACTGACAGCTTTGCCTTTTAAGGGGCATGATCGTTGTCAGAACTTTAGGATGCCACCGTCTGTAGCTGTTGCCTCATGGAAGCATTGAGTCCTGCTCACTATGTAACTCAATGCATTCCTAAGGGAGGTAGCAATGTTACATTTTGCATATCCAGGGTAGAACAACAAGAAACAGTGGCAGATTGTTATATCACGACAGCAAAATTCCCTGGTAAATCGATCCTAGTAGTAAGAGAAATAATGATGAGCCAGACATCATACGTAACGCTCTACCATCATCTTGAACATGATATAATAGTTTGATATTACTCACTTCTGTGCTCTACTATTACTCCGTTCTAATGAATTTCTTGTTAGTGGTCTTCAAACCCCCCTCCCCCCAATGGTTGGATTGAATTATTTTGAATGTCCCTCCTCCAGCTTTATAGGGCAATCCTGTGATTACATAGTATACTCTACTATCTTCATTGCATAGCCAGACTGTACTATCAAGAAGACCTGAAGAAGACCATGGCTTGATGAATGGACTCGGTCCAGTCTCAAAACGTGTATTCTTGTCTCCTGCAAGGCAAGAAAACCATGGTTTCATGAAGGGACCGGTCCATTCTGAAAACGTGTAGTCTGTATCCTGCAAGGCAGGAAGACCATGGTTTGATGAAGGGACCAGTCCAGTCTTTTAATGTGTTGTCTGTGCTCTGCAAGGCAAATAAAAGCTATTGATCAAAATAGGACTATCGGAGCTGTTTCATATTTGACCTATTGGCACCCCAGGATCAACCTCTATTTTTAAGTTTCCTCCAGGTATTGTAGTCTCACTGATCTGACATACGAGGTGGAGCAGTCGCTGAATCCTTCCATATTGTTAATAGTGCTGTGCCTATCTTTAGCAAAACCTCTCCAGAGGAGCCTCTTGATATATTCTTTACTTAAAGAGGTTCTTCCCTTCAGACAATCCCTACTTGTTAGAAGGCTCCCATGACAATAAGCTGATCACAAGGTGGACCCCCGTCGATCGGCTGCAATCTGTGGGGAAACCTGTGAGTAAGTGTTTAATTTTCCTGCAAGCGCCACAACTGGGGAAAGAGTAGAGCTGTCAAGGGACCAAAAACCTCTGCTGATTTCTTATCGAAAGATTTATCATTTGCACTCTGGACAAGAAAAATAGTATTGTCCACCGTCATAGTTTGCTTGACCAGTGATCGTGTCTCTTTGATCCACATCAGATTCTATAAGGACAGGGTCCAGTAGAAGAGAGCGAAATATGATAAAACATCAGCTTGGGTGTAATACCAGGTTCTCAGTGAACTGTGTGTGTATTACCTTTATGATGATTTATATACGAGGTCTTCAATTATGGTGTTATGTGGCCCTTTAAGCCTATTGCAGTAAGAGCATATTCGGTCATCTGGACATAAATGTAAGCAAAATAAATATGAAATACATTTCCTAATGACCTAGTTATCTTAAGGTAAAGCAAAAGCACGAGTACAGGGCGAGTTAATATAATTTGTACATTATTCTGTAGGAAAGCGGACCGAATAGATGTCAACTCATCGAAACAGCTCAACCTCCTCCCTCAACTGCAAGTGATCCGAGCGGTCTCTGATAATCGGAATAATTCCCTGCATACGAATTATTGTAGCAAAGTTGTTATTTTTGTATATTTTAATGTTTTACATTTCTTAAACAGATTATTCTGTCAACTGTTTCATGGAATATAAAAGGTAATATTAGCATTTGTCAGAGTCAGCACGAATGCTTAATAAAATCATCAAAACAAAACGGTGTTTGTTACATCTCAAAAACGTGTTCTCTAATGTCTGAAAAGTCGTGAATTGACATTTGCTTGAGAAACGAATATTAGAATAAAAGAAAGAAAAAAAATATTTTTTTTTAAATCTAAATAAATATGATTTTTGTTTCACATATAGCAGTGATCTCCAACCTGTGTCTCTCCAGCTGTTTGGAAACAACAACTCCTAGCATGTCTGGACAGCCGATGGGGGGCCATTTTCCAACAGCTGGAGAGCCCCAGGTTGGAGAATACTGATTTATGGTACCTATAATGAGCATTTTTATACTGATGGGTAACAAACATGAGCGAATAGTGCCATTTAGGCCTAATTCACACGAGCGTATTTCACGTCCGTGTTTCGCGCGTGAAAAATAACGCACGTCACACGGGCCTATGAAAGTCAATGGGGCTATTCAGACATTCAGTGTTTTTCACGCAGAGTGCGTCCTCCAGGTGAAACTTACTGCGTGTCCTATACTTGTGCGTTTTTTGCGCATCACACACTGATGTCAATGAAGTCAATGGGTACGTGAAATTCACGGAACAGCACACGGACGCACATCCATGTGCTGTGTGTGATTCACGCAACAGTTGTTAAAGAAATGATTTTGAAATAGAAAAACACCTCCTTCAGTTTATTTTGCTGACGTGAAACGCGTGACATACTGATGACATACGCGCGTAAAAAACGAAGACACGCACCATACACTGATGTCACACGGAACTGCAACGCAGGAAAAACGCCACATTTTTAACGCGCGCAAAATGGACACGTTCGTGTGAATAAGGCCTTAGTGTAAGAAACGAAAGAAGGAACCATGATCAACTAGGTCAGACAGTATAATGATCAGCATTTCATGTTGAATGATGAGAGTATTGAGCCTGATTTATAAAGTAGAAAGAATATGGCAACCAGCAAAAAACGTGAGGATGGATTATTCCTCAAAACTCAACCGATTGTGTATCTCATCCTATTTTCTACCCAGTATCTATTACATACCAATAGATTTCTGGGGTTGTGTACCCTCAGATTGCTCATATGTTTATGGGAGGACAGATAAAAGGTGATATTAGTCCACGGCATGGCCATAACTACAGCCGTAGCAGCTGCTTCGGGCCCAAAGGTTGAGCGGGCCCACAGAGGTGCAAGAACATTCTACCTGTTTGTGGGGAATAACAAGTTGGCGGCTTTCTGTTATCTAGCACTATTATATAGATACTCTGATATATGGCACTATTACCCATACCCTTAAAGGGGTCGTCCCAACCTCCTACAAAATTTTCAAAGTCCCATATACATTTATGTATTAAAAATGCACGCAAGCTGTGCACGCACCAACCTCTTAAGTGTTTTCCTTTCCTCAATGGGGACCCCTGTGGCTCCATCAGTCTATCACAGGATTGCTGGCAGAATGGATGGTCCAGTACTGCGGGCCAAGTGACCGCTGGGCACCATTTCTTAGGTGCACCTTGCTGACATCAAAAAGCAAAGCTGCCTGGCAAGACGAGCACTTGTGAACTGTGCATGCTCACCCCCTGTGCAGTGAGAACGGCGAGACCACGCATACGCCGTCTCACTGCACAGAAGAGGGAGGAGAGAGCTGCTGTACTGACGAAGCGGTGAAGATCTGCGCATGCGCGGCCTGCAGTCAATGAACTACTGTAGTACATAACAGGGGGAACCAAGTAATAATAATCTAAAGGAATGGGATATTTGAAAGGGCAATTATTTTTTAACAGATTCATTTTTGTAAATTATTTGGATCTGCAAAATTTAAAGAGGCTCTGTCACCAGATTTTGCAACCCCTATCTGCTATTGCAGCAGATCGGCGCTGCATGTAGATAAGAGTAACGTTTTTATTTTTAAAAACCGAGCATTTTTGGCCAAGTTATGACCATTTTTGTATTTATGCAAATGGGGCTTGCAAAAGTACAACTGGGCGTGTTTACAGTAAAAGTACATCTGGGCGTGTATTGTGTGCGTACATCGGGGCGTTTTTACTTCTTTTACTAGCTGGGCGTTGGGAATGGGAGTGTATGATGCTGACGAATCAGCATCATCCACTTCTGTTCGTTAACACCCAGCTTCTGGCAGTGCAGACACAGCGTGTTCTCGAGAGATCACGCTGTGACGTCACTCACTTCCTGCCCCAGGTCCTGCATCGTGTCGGCCACATCGGCACCAGAGGCTACAGTTGATTCTGCAGCAGCATCAGCGTTTGCAGGTAAGTAGCTACATCGACTTACCTGCAAACGCCGATGCTGCTGCAGAATCAACTGTAGCCTCTGGTGCCGATGTGTCCTCGCTCGTCCGACACGATGCAGGACCTGGGACAAGAAGTGAGTGACGTCACAGTGTGATCTCTCGAGAACACGCTGTGTCTGCACTGCCAGAAGCTGGGCGTTCTGAAGAGAAGTGGATGATACTTCTCGTCAGAACGCCCAGCTAGTAAAAGAAGTAAACACGCCCCGATGTAACGAACATAATACACGCCCAGTTGGACTTTTACTTTAAACACGCCCAGTTGGACTTTTGCAAGCCTCATTTGCATAAATACAAAAATGGTCATAACTTGGCCAAAAATGCTCGTTTTTTATAAAAATAAAAACTTTACTCTTATCTACATTGCAGCGCCGATCTGCTGCAATAGCAGATAGGGGTTGCAAAATCTGGTGACAGAGCCTCTTTAATGCATTTTTAACCGTGACTGAATAGGCCACGATTATGATGTTGGGACTACCCCTTTAATTATTGCTACTTATGCTGCTGTTTCCGTTTGCCCATATGTTCATGGGGGGGGGGGCGGATAGAGGATGATATCGTAACGGCAGAAAAAAATAACAATAGTATGAAGGAAATATAAATTAGCTATTTCACCCAGATCATGTAAGGCTTCCTTTCTGGCGTTCCGTCTGAGCTTTCCCTCAGAAAGCAACCCTGACTGAAACAAACGGAAAACATAGGTTTCAATGGTGACGAATCTGGTGCAAATGGTTTCTTTTTGTCTCAGTTGTGCAAGGGTTCTGTCGTTTTGACGGAATCAATACAGTAGTCGACTACGGTATTCATTCCGTCAAAACGACGGAAATAAATAGATGATCTCCCTGGGACTACCAAACTGTTCTTGAGTAAAAGTGAACCCTTTAAATGGCACCAAGTAGGTGGGCAAAGAAATAGAGCCTTGCCCCTTACACCTTAAAAACAAGATACACAGGACTTCTGTTTTAAATCGTCTACATTGATGGGAAATGTATCATGTGACGCCTCTAGGCGCTACTGAATGGCTGTTAGGATTCATAGAGGGGAGGGACATAAGTAGCACGCCATTTTCCTGATTGACACTTTTGGGCACTATATAGTGGAAATAATTGTATCTACTAGTTCATCAATATTACAACATCTGGAAAATAGAGTAAAATCAAGGGACCTCGTTATCCCAACGAACTGAGACATTTGGAACCAGTGTATTTACCCTCCCTCTACTCTTACATACGGTCACGGCGCAGGATGTGGACCCACTGGGCTGTACCACGTAGCGGGATAGCAGCTGGCCAACTAGGTACAAAACAATGTCTATAATCCAGAAAGGGTACCTGAGGCAATGTAGACAGTAGCGGTGACACAACTTGACTTTTACTGTAGATGGCACAGTAGATGCAGCGGAAGACACGACTTGACTCTCACTGTAGATGGCACAGAGGCACGGTAGCACGGGACACCGGGTACAGGCAGCAGGAACGGGTAACACTGGGAACTGGAAAACACTGGGAGACCATTTTCAAGACAAACTTTAGGTATATAACAACGCTCAGGCAAGGATCAAGTGGACAGAGCTCTTTTTTATAGTTCAGCAGCATTCTGGGCTAATTACTCATTATTAACAAAAGGACGCGTACTGGCCCTTAAAGGGCGCGCGCGCCCTGCGGGACACAGTCTCGGAACCCGGAAGTGAGTGCCGGCGTCTCCCTGGAAGGAGATGCTGCCGAGAACACAGACGTCCATGGCCGGGGCCATCAGAGAGTAGTCTGAACGACGGTCCGCGTACATAGACGTTACACATACACATATATAAGTGATAACATCTAAGCACGTCTGTGTCACCTTTCATTTCTGCTTTTGCTATACAACACGTGAACAGGGACGGATCACAAGTTCTAGTTGTGAAACTAATTTTAAGTGTTAAGCAAAATATTGAAAGCAAAAATTGTCACATTAACCAGATATTTTTCACCTGCCTGAAAATTACAAATGATAAAATCACAGTTAAAACATCATATATTGCTGCTCCTCTATTCATCCTACAGTTTAGTAGAATTTCCTGTACTCCAACATTGATGGATCCAGACATGTGCCAATTTATCAAATATTCCAGATGATCAAATGGACATAGAGAAGTGAATACAAATACATTTTCTTTAACTCTACTATTCGTTGGACTTTATGCATGTGACCATGAAAGTTATGTGACTTCTATTGTTCCCTATGGGTTGCAACATTTTATGATGGCCAAGCATTACTAATGGCTGCAGAATGGTCTAAGTCATTGAGGCTACCAGAGGGAATGTAACACTGAGCAATATTACATATCATGTTACAATGCGTGACCACAATCCTCAGCCATGCAATGGCCATTCGAGGACTAGAGTAAACAGTAACACAATGCAATGTATGTAGATGAAAATATATATTTTGGGGTTAAATTTGTTTATTATTTATTATTTTAACTGGTCACCATATAAAAAGTCTTTCTTTAAAGGCTTTGTACATTTTCAAAATCGTTTATATTTTTTTTAAAATAAAAATATCTATCGGTATGTTTTATGAAAATGTCTAAATACTTTTGAATAAAAATTATTTTTATTTTTTGAGATATAGCTGCTTTGCATCCTGTATACAGAGCAGCTGTATCTAGCGCTGAAACCTTTATCCATCAGGTCAGCGGCACTGACAGTTTCAGTGACAGCGGGTCCTGTGTGTCTCTGACACGCAGGATCGATCTGTTACCGATCACAACAAACTTCAAAACTTAGATGTGATCGATTACAGGTGGATCCTGCGTGTCAGGGACGCGGAGGACACGCAGGACCTGCTGACCCTGAACCCGTCAGTCCCGCTGACCTGACGGATACAGGATACAAAGCAGCTGCATCTCAAAAAGTACAAATAATTTTAATAAAAAGTATTTAGAAAGTTGAACCAATCACACTGATACACGTTCATTAAGAAAAATTAAAAAATAATAATATTTCAAACGGTGTAGATAGACTTTAAAATGTCTCATCTTCTGTTTGGGTTTCCTCAATTACGTTGTCTCCATACGGTGTGTTGCTGGTTGTCCTCTTACTCTAGTGCAGTGATCCACAACATCATTACTACGGGGAAAAAAATAGTTTGCACTCCAGAGGAACCCCTACTCCCATCCAACCTCAAAGAAGCTTGATGTAAGCCAGGTAAAGCATTCTATAGTTCTTGTCCAGCACTATATTATAGTTGAGATTTGTTACTGCTGTGCTTGTGCCCATGCCATGTATTTGAGCAGGCTGAAATCAAGCTGCCAACCCTACTGTATCAGTGACGGTTCTTGATGCTGTGATCTTCGGGTGTATCCTTGACCTGGTTCCAATGAACCCTGGTTGGAAAACACTGATCTAGTCCATTCAAAATTTATCTTCCAGAATTAGATTTTTTTCTTTTTCAGAAACGTAAAATGAAAAAATAAAAAATATCGATATCTGCACCTGCTGGCCCCTGTCCTCGGGCCCATCATGGTGCATCCTTTTCATGGATTCTGTCAGAGAGTTACATGATTGCATCATCTCTGGCTTAAGGCCCTTTTAGACCGACCGATAAGAGGCCGGTGCAGCGAGCGCCGATAAATGAGACGTCGTTGATGGGCGTTCGTTTGCTCCATTGAAGGACCCCAGTGCTGTCTGACCACATTTCCTGTTGTTGGGGCATACTGAGGTATGCCCTAACAACTGACTGTGTACAATCAGTACACAGGCTAATGTACTGACATATAGATATATGCCAGTACATTTAAGTTCAAAAATAAAAATCGAAATGAAAAATCCCTCTATGGGATTAAAAAAAAAAGTTAAATTAATAAAAAAGTTTTGTTAAATAAAAAAAAATTGTAAAAAAAATACACAGAAATACACATTTTTTACAATAAATAATCTTTTCAAAATATAAGTCCCAAAACATAAAATAATATACGCATTTTCAATATCGCCATGTCCGTAACAACCTGTACAATAAATGTGTCATGTTATTTATGATGATCGGTGTATGTTGTAAAAAAAAAACTGCAGCGGAACTGCTTTTTTTTCTACATTTTTGCCAAAATAAAAATTTATAGACATTAAACAATAATGTTAATGTACCAAAAATGGTACCTACATAAAGTACAAATTGTCCCGCAAAAAACAAAGTCTCCTATAGCTACGTCGGCCAAAAAATGAAAAAGTTATGATGCAAGGAGGGAAACATAAAAAAATTGTTCGTTCCTCAAGGCCAAAATTTGCCGTGTCCTTCAAGAGGCTCTGTCACCACATTATAAGTGGCCTATCTTGTACATGATGTGATCGGCGCTGTAATGTAGATTACAGCAGTGTTTTTTATTTAGAAAAACGATCATTTTTGACGGAGTTATGACCTATATTAGCTTTATGCTAATGAGTTTCTCAATGGACAACTGGGCGTGTTTTACTATATGACCAAGTAGGTGTTGTGGAGAGAAGTGTATGATGCTGACCAATCAGCGTCATGCACTCCTCTCCATTCATTTATACTGCAGATAGCGATATAGCTATATCGCTATGTGCAGTCACATAAACACACTATAACGCTACTCATGTGTAATGACAATGAATATACATTACCTCCAGCCAGGACGTGATGTGTATTCATTCCCCTGACCACTTCTGTAGCGTCTGTGTGAGTTACAGCATAGCAGGCATAGTCTCGCGAGATTACGCTGTAAGCTGTCATTCACAGCGAGATCTCGCTGTGCTGTGCTGTAAATCATAGAGACGCTACAGAAGTGGTCAGGAGAATGAATACACATCACGTCTTGGCTGGAGGTAATGTATATTCATTGTCATGACACATGAGTATCGTTATAGTGTGTTTATGTGACTGCACATAGCGATATAGCTATATCGCTATCTGCAGAGTAAATGAATGGAGAGAAGTGTATGACGCTGATTGGTCACTGATTGGTCAGCGTCATACACTCTGTACAACGCCCACTTGGTCATATAGTAAAACATGCCCAGTTGTCCATTGAGAAACTCATTAGCATAAAGCTAATATAGGTCATAACTCCGTCAAAAATGATCGTTTTTCTAAATAAAAAACACTGCTGTAATCTACATTACAGTGCCGATCACATCATGTATAAGATAGGCCACTTATAATGTGGTGACAGAGCCTCTTTAACTGGTTAAGGTGGTAGAGATTTAGGTCGCAATCTCTACTCACATTAGACTATACTACTAAGAATCCGTTTTCACTTTAAGTTCCTTTTGAACGTTTTGACTAATATTTGAATATTTACGTTGACAATCATTTGAAATTTTCATCTTAATTTCTACATATTTTGAAAGGTCACAGCTCTAATACATTCTATAGAAACGATATACTGCAAAATATCACAAAAATATGGGAATGTTTCCATAGGTTATTGGTAAATATTATAACATAAGGAAGAAACTTGCATTTCAGCTTTATTTCCTCTTTTACATGTGTGATGTTGAAATCTTTTCTAAGTGATAAGAAGCTTCCTCTTTTCATTGTTACATATTCCTCATGCTCGGAGCTCAATGGCATAAAACAATGTTCTATATATAGGGTCAAGGCAGTGATGTCCATGTATAACCTATACAATAGTTGTTTGCAATTCAATTTACTTGCCTAGATAGATTTTATCCATCTGCCAAATAAAAAATAAGAGTTTGCTTATATAAACTGCAAAACATAACGTATAAAAATAAAATAGGATAGATAGACATTACTTACAGGGATAGACATACCATATGTGCAACCTGTGCATCTGTACAGGAGCCTAGTAGGTTATGGAGGGGCACAGCAACTTTAAAGGGGACCTGTCACATTGAAAAAATAGTCCTATCTGTGGGCAGCAAGTTCTAGAGCAGGAGGAGCTGAGCAGATTGATATATAGTATTGTGGGAAAAGATTCAGTAGAACTTGTAATTTCTTGTTTTAAACCTCTGCTCATGCTTGGCTTCGGAGTCCAGTGGGTGGGTTCACTCAGTGATTAACAGTCTTAGCTGCCAGTCATTGAGTGAGACCGCCCACTGGACTCCGAAGCCAAGAATGAGCAGAGGTTTAAAACAATAAATTACAAGTTCTACTGAATCTTTTCCCACAATACTATATATCAATCTGCTCAGCTCCTCCTGCTCTATAACATGCTGCCCACCGATCAGACTGCATTTTCAATGTGACAGCTTCCTTTTCTTTTTTTTTTTTACTAGATATTTATTGAAATTTTCAAAATACAAGCATGATAATACTGAGGCAATACAGAAGAAAATATAAATCCTATACCCTACTCCAACAGTAATAGAAACGGCTGAATCAGATTACAAGTATTGACTATACTTAAATTGACTGAACAAATATCCAAAAAGGAAGGATCAGGAAAGAGGGATAGGAAGGGAATGGGGGAGGGGAGCATTAGGTGCAGATATAAGGTTACTACAATTATCAAAATGTAGAATCCAAGGGTTCCAGAAAGTGACAAAGGATGCATATCTATTCTGTCTGAGATAGAAGAGACGTTCATAAGGGCAATGGTTCGCAACCATGGCTATCACTTCTTTACAAGAGGGAGACGTAGAGGATTTCCAAGCTTTGGAAATCAAAAGTTTTGTGGTGAGTAAAACAAGACATACTAACCTTCTAAAAACAACCGGCACCTTCTCCACCTCTAATGATAGAAGAGCCAATGCAGGAGTCTTGTGTAAGGGCACTGCAGTGATTATTGAAAGGAATTGGAAACATCACTCCAGAACGTAGATAGTAGAGGACAGCCCCAAAAAATATGACATATCGTTCCCACTTGGCCACAGAGGCACCAGCATAAATCTGATGACTGTGGATATATTCTAAGCAATTTGGAAGGCGTGCAGTACCACCTCATTAAGACCGTATGGAATACTTCAAAGAGATTTGTATATACTGATGACTTCATAGTCCATTTAAGTGCCATTGCCCATTGTTCAGGGGAAAAAGTTTTGTTAAAGTCTCTCTCCCAATTTAAGAAATGAGCCCGCTTGGAAATCTCCACGTCCTCATTTAAAATGTCATAAATTCTATTGGTATGGTCCAACTCTCCATTCCTAGAATCAGAAAGGTAATCACCGATAAATATTGATAAGTGGATGTCCTTTATGGGAGAGCCTCCTAAATAAGTCTTTATCTGGACATATTTACATACATCTCTTTCAGAAATATGAAATCTAGCCACTAAATCTGAGAACGGTGTGACAGCTTCCTTTTAAAAGCAGCTCTGTACTATCTATTATATTGCATGTAAGAGACTGAACTAATGGATTTCATGGTTCACAATTATTGGTGGATTATTAGAGATAAAAAGATATATATGGGTGTGATCTATGATGAACTATTGGTGAGCAAAAAGCCCATACCCTGTTTTTGTTGTCTATGTCGATAGATAGATAGATAGATAGATAGATAGATAGATAGATAGATAGATAGATAGATAGATAGATAGATAGATAGATAGATAGATAGATAGATGTTTAAAAGAAAATATAAATACATAGAATAATTTTTTTTTATTGAAGTAAAAAAAAACTAAATAACCCTCATTATCCATTTTATTGAAAATAATATAAGACGTCATCAAAGTAGTACTCAAATCCGACTTAGTCCAACGACCGAACCTGTAAAAAAACACAAACACACAAAAAAACAGTAGTAAAACAGGTGGTAGGCTTAGATACAGGGCCCATGTGTGATATGGTCTGTTGGACCCTGGTTAGGCTTAGATACAGGGCGCCAGCAGACAGTAATCTTATACAGTATAAGATTATTGTCTGCTGGGGCCCTGTAGCTAAGCCTTCAATGTGATAGGCTTAGATACAGGGCCCATTAGACCGTATTATACATGGTCATGTATATAAGCCCACAATATGGTAGGCTTAGATACAGGGTCCATGTGTAATAATGTCTATTATACCCTGCATCTAAGCCTACCACAAGGCAGGCTTGGATACAAAACCCCAGCAGACAGTACTATTACACTTACCCTCCACTTCGGCTCCGGGTACAGCGGATCTTTCGACACCATCCAGCGTAGTGACGTCACAAGACGTCAGGACTTCCGCTGTGCTCGGGAAGGAGGGTAAGTATGGTGGTATTACTATAGTAACAGGAGCCTGTGTATTTTATTACATAGGCCCCAGTTACTATTTTTGTAGACATGGTGCGGAGGGGCCGTGGCCGGTCACAAGTGCGGCCGCTGCCCGGTTGCAACTGCGGGGGCTGCCCGGTCAAAAATTGCGACCGCTGTAGCGGCATTAGCCTGTGGATTTGGGGCACCAGGCCAAAGATCCGGGGCTTGGACCCCGGAGGTCTGGTGCTAGCGACGCCCCTGGTACATGGCATAGATAATAGTTTAACCCCTTGCCGACATCCGCTATTTATATACGTCCGTAATTTGGCCGTGTGAACATACCCTAATCCTTTTGACCCGCAGAATAAAGTCAACATGTTGTTTTTCCCGCATGGAGGAATCATTGTTTTTTTTCCCATTCCACCCCACAAAGAATGTTTTCCAGTTTCCCAATACAATATATGTTACAATAAATTGTGCCGTAAAAAACTACAAGTTGTCCCGCAAAAAACAAGCCCTCATATGGCTATATCGACGGAAAAATTAAAAAAGTTATGGCCAAAGGTGGGGAGGAAAAAGTGAAAATAAAAATCTGAAAAATGGCTGCGGAAGGAGTTAATGGAGATATTGAAAAATGAATTAAAGAAAAATTTCTAAACAAGTATTTTTAAATAGTTCCTCCAGTTTAGCGTGGACAGCTTCTGGTTGCCTTGATGCACACCCAAGATTGAGAGACCGCTAGTTCTCTTTCCCTTGTCTGTTGTAGGTCGCCACTGTTGGCTGTAAAGAGGTCAATATGAGGAAGCGACAATTGTACTCTTTGCAGTGGGTTAACTTGAGGTAAAAAAAAAATGTGAAGGCGGAACAGAAGGAAAATGGGCCAAGGAGGTGAAAATTCAACATTGCTTAGTGCTTTAACCTCTTAATGACCAGGCCTTTTTGCGCGTTAATGACCAAGGATAAATTTTTGTTTTTTTCACTGTCGCAGTCCAAGAGTCATGACTTTTTTTATTTAGTTGACATAGCCGTCAATAAGTTAAAAGAAAATAAATTAAAGAGGCCACACACAGCCTCCCTTGTAGATAGTGCCACACACAGCCACTCTCTTGTATATAATGCCGCCCAACCCCCTTGTAGATTGCTCCACACACAGCCCCCTTGTAGATAGTGCCACACACAGCCCCCTGTAGATAGCTCCACACACAGCCCCCTGAGAATAGCTCAACACACAGCCCCCTGTAGATAGAGCCACACACAGCCCCTCTGTAGATAGCGCCACACACAGCCCCTCTGTAGATAGCGCCACACACAGCCCCCCTTGTAGATAGTACCACACACAGCCCCCCCATATAGATAGCGCCACACACAGCCCCCTTTGTAGATAGCTCCACACAAAGAACCCTCTTGTAGATAGGGCCACACACAGCCCCCCTTGTAGATAGCTCCACACACAGCCCCCCATAGATAGCGCCACATACAGCCCCCCTTGTAGATATTGCGCACAGCCCTCCCTTGTACTTACGGCCACCCCCCACTTGTACTTAGTGCCACCCCCTTGTACATAGTGCCAAAGCCCCCCATGTACTTAGTGCCACACAGTCCCCCTTTTACTTGGTGCCACACTGCCCCCCTTGTACTTATTGCCACACTGCCCCCCTTGTACTTATTGCCACACTTCCCCCCTTGTATTTAGTGACCATAAACCTACTGGTACATGCAGGGGAGGTCTAGTTTAAATGCATATATATACACATGTGTATGCTATATAAATGACTGTATCTCATACTAGACCTGTAATGAAACCAAGTAACCTTGGTGTATTGCCCTCAATAATTAATAGAATACCTATAAGTATGTAGGGTCAATTAACACATAGTCATATGAAGAACCATATAAATTTTATTAGATATAACAATAAAGTTTAAAAGATGAATCATGCTGAGCATGACATAAAACGTCTGTTCATTGCAGAGGACCGAGGACGTACAGGTAATGCAAAAATAGCAATGAGATAAATGAGTGTGTGCGCTACAAAACAAACAATAAACCTGACCAGAGAAATGATTACAGCTTCTATATCAATGTGAAAAAACCAGAGTGAATTACTCTGCTAGGATTAACACCAAATGGCTAGAATTGTAACATAAGACAGCTGTCAATTACTGGACTTGATTGCAAGTGCAATTGATAACACTATAGAAAGTTTTTAGGCAAAGTAGTGCACAAGAAATAAAGCATATAACATACCCATGCTAGCCCTCTGCAAGGAGAGAACGTCAGTCCCGACGCGCGTTTCGGCGAAATGCCTTCGTCCGGGGGTGGCGTCTCTCCAGCAGGGGCCTCCCCTTTAAATGAGTAGCCATCCAATCACAGCAGAAAACACCCGTCACGGAGAACGTAGAGTCTGTTGTAATCGGCGTCATGCATCCGGAACAGAAGAGCCCATGGAAATCCCCTGGCCGTGCGTCATCCGAAGGGCGTGGATCCACCACGTCTGACGCCGTGGAGACACGCCCCCCCAGATGCAGACGCGCGGGTCAAAGGGATACCAGGACACCTCCCCCGACACAAGCGCACAAACAGACATCGCAAAAAGTGACGTATAGCCAAGACGATATTTAACATATGTGACAGGATGGCCACATCAAAACAAGGAGCTGTGTATGTTATTCAACCTGGATGGCTACTCATTTAAAGGGGAGGCCCCTGCTGGAGAGACGCCACCCCCGGACGAAGGCATTTCGCCGAAACGCGCGTCGGGACTGATGTTCTCTCCTTGCAGAGGGCTAGCATGGGTATGTTATATGCTTTATTTCTTGTGCACTACTTTGCCTAAAAACTTTCTATAGTGTTATCAATTGCACTTGCAATCAAGTCCAGTAATTGACAGCTGTCTTATGTTACAATTCTAGCCATTTGGTGTTAATACTAGCAGAGTAATTAACTCTGGTTTTTTCACATTGATATAGAAGCTGTAATCATTTCTCTGGTCAGGTTTATTGTTTGTTTTGTAGCGCACACACTCATTTATCTCATTGCTATTTTTGCATTACCTGTACGTCCTCTGCAATGAACAGACGTTTTATGTCATGCTCAGCATGATTCATCTTTTAAACTTTATTGTTATATCTAATAAAATTTATATGGTTCTTCATATGACTATGTGTTAATTGACCCTACATACTTATAAGTATTCTTGTATTTAGTGCCACACTGCCCCCCCTTGTACATAGTGCCACACAGCCCCCCTTTGTACATAGTGCCACATAACACCCTCCCCCTTGTACTTAGTGCCACACAACCCACTTCCCCCTTGCACTTAGTGCCACACAACCCCCTCCCTCTTGTACTTAGTGCCACACTGCCGCCAGAGCGGAGTGCGGTAGCGGCAGCCTACTGCTACCTCTCTCTGCTCTGCCTGACATGACTCACCTTTAGGAGGAGCCAGGATGTCATGCGGCGGCAATCTCTAGCATGGCCCAATAGGTAGTTGTGGAGGCAGACCTGGGGGCCTTTGTTAGGCCTCTGGCTGCCATGGAAACCCATCGGTGTCCTACGGTCTCATTGCGGGGTGCAATTCCCTCTGTCAAACACATTAGATGCCGTTGCCGCTATTGACAGCAGCATGTTGTATAACAGCCATGATCCTGCCGCTAATCTTGTGGGTATAGTGGCAGTACCCACAAGATCAGAGCGACGGATATATCCATCACTATGCGGGAGCTAGCTCCTGCTTGTGACGGATATATCCGTCGCTCATCGTCAGGAGGTTAATCATCCTGTTTAACTATGTCCAAAGTGGCGGTACCAGGGCCGTCATGAGAAATTTCTGGACCCCATACACTCAAGGCGTCAGGGCCCCCCATAATTGGAGGATAGGGGTTGGCAATGGAAAGCGTCAGGAGGGGGGCAGAAGTGAGACGCAAACTGGAAGTGGCTCTGCAGAGGGGCAGAGCGGATACAGTAGGTGGGCCGGGGCTCTGTCAGGGGACAAGGGGAGAGGGAAGGTGGCAGGGCTCTGTGGGGGGAGGGAGTGGGGCAGGTGGGCAGGAGCTTTGTGGGAGGCCATGGGGGAGACAGTTGTGCTGGGGGGGCAACAGTAAAAAAAAAATCATTGAACTGAAACTGCAGCTTTTACACAGCTGAGTCACTCACCAAGTTGCAGTGCGGACTGATGCTTCTGGCTCCTGCAGACTCTACAATCTTCCACCGCTGCGGCATGCCTAGATGAAGTCTCCACCTCCTCCTCACACGGCGCACACATGTCACCTGTATAGACACCAGATTAAATGACAAAATTAATTCAGCCCCTAACCAGACCAATAAATTAATTAAAACTCCAAACAGACCTTTAAATTAATTCAGACAAGACCCCTAAGTAAATAGACACCCTAATCAGACCCCGAAATTCAAAACCTTGACCAGACCCCTAATTAAATCAGACACCAACTCTTAAATGAATACACACCCCAATCAGACCCCTAAATTCAAAACCTTGACCAGACCCCTAAATAAAACCAGACCCCCGACCCTTAAATGAATACACACCCCAATCAGACCCCCAAATTAATTCAGACACCCAGCCAGACCCTTAAATTATTTCAGACCCTAGATCAGACCCCTGCATGAATACACACCCAATCAGACCTCCAAATTTATTCAGACTCCCGACCAGACCCGTAAATTAACTAAAACCCTAGACCACTAAATCTATTCAAAACTCCCAACCGGACCCTTATATGAAATTTGACCCCTGACTAGACCACTAAATGAGTTCAGACCACAGACCAGACCCCTAAAGATATACACCCAAAATCAGACCAAAAAATAATCCAAACCCCAGATCAGACCCCTAAAGTAATTTACACCCCAGATCGGACCCCACCCTACCCCACAAAATGTACATACTGCTACCAGGTCCTCTTGCCTCCACTTTCGGCCGGGCGCCTCTTCTCTTATGGGCGCCTCCCGATCTTGATGCTGGGACTCTTGAAGCTGGCCATGGTAAGGAACTTGTGAAGGAGTGTCCCAGCAGTATATACTTTGGAGAAGGAAACGTGCCCTGCAATATAGTCTATTCTTACCTTTCTCCAAACTAACTAACATTGGGGATAAATTTATAGCGGGGGTGGTGGACAGCGGCTACAAGTCAGACACCTTTTTCTTACTTTTGTGGCAGGGACTGACTAGAGTACCAGCCGTTGTGCCCTGATGGTGGCCCTGGGTAGTGCACTTAAAATAGGGATGGACAAATGGCTGTGGCTAGTTGGATCAGTGCAGGAGCAAGACTGATTTTTTTTTTTTTAGTGGCCAGCAGTAAGAACTTCCTAGGCTTCAGTAGAAAATAACCCAAAAAGTTATGGACAGCCCGCCAATATGTAGGGGCATGCTCTTTTTTATATACAAATATAACGCTGCCGACCCTTTACTGTTTTTTTCGGGTGCAGCAGATTTTTTATTTTGGCTGTGCTGCTGCTTCGGCAGTCTGATTCCTATCTTTTAGAAGTGATGGAATATATTAGTGGTATGCCATCACTTTCTGTGATCGGAATAACCCTTTAATTTTTTTTTTCCTGGAACAATTTTAAATACCCTGTTAGGGGATTCTGGGACAGTACAGAGGCTACAAAGAGTGTCTCTCATTCCGGAGGACCTGAAATGTATGAAATTAATGGGCTGTCATGCAATCCACAATGGGAACTGAGGCGCTGCAAGGCAATTATATACTAGCTGCTGAGTTCCCTACATAATATAGCTGGGGGTAAGCTTATGGTTGCTGGCACCCTTCTAACAAAAAGATAACCCCTTCTTATTCTAGTCACAAGGAATGTGAATTCCATTTGGCCTACATTCTCTATTATAACTACACAGGGCAAGCCTAGAAAAAAAGCATATTACGCTGAACCTCTCCATGGTCAGCAGCATGCTCCTGCTCCCTGCTGACTGCTGTCTCCATCCCTTTAGTTGTGCCATTCAGCTGCCACCCATCAGCGATCCCTTGGATCCCCATGTTACCATGACAACTGGCATGGCCTGATGACGTCATTACTTGACAACAGTTTAGTCCTAACATACTAACATTTACATCCTGACCCTGATTACGTACTTGCCATATTCTGGATGTGCTACTGCCTTATCATTTTGAATAAATTTCTGATACACTGCTCTTTTATACCATGTATCTACTCTGACTCTGTTACCACCAACTATGGCTTGCATATCTTTGGTACTTCTGCCCCTCTTGGTCTGATTTCTAGATTTTTACCCTTGGTTATCCTGACCTCCAGATCTGTTTTTCGTCACGTCTCTGCTTGATGTCCTCTTCAGTGCAGCCGTTGTCAATCGGGGACTACTTCAAGGGCCGTGACCAACAGGAAAGTTCATATTTTCACGAGGGGGCTAAGAACATAAGGGTGTAGAACAGAAGGGTTCCTTAAGCTTCGGACCTTGCATTAGCTAGTGCCGAACTGGTTGTGCCATAGAGGTTCACCACTATGCCAGTAGGTTCCATAAAAGAAGCTACATCTTACCTGCTATGGAACCAGCATTTCATTGACACACATAAGAACCTACAGCTTTTATTACTCTTAGTGAACTTTGTGTCCTACAAACAAAAACTTGAATAAATTGGAAACCTTAAAGCAATGTTATGTAAGGCTTCACAATAACATTATTTAAGGAATATATGTTTTCATGACATTGCCAAATGTTGCTAAGCTTTTTCTCCATTTGCGTATTGCTGTCATCGCTAAAAAAGTCTTTTGAAACTTCCTAAAAAGGGGAACAATATTAGAATAATTAAGGAAGCTAGAAAGCACTTTCAATTTTTATAGAATTGCAGCCAAGGTACACGCGTCACATAATACAGGGGATGAGAAGTAATAAGAGGAAGGTCTCATTCCTTGAAATGAGAGGTGAGATTCGTGCTTTCAGGTATAAAATCAGACTGATCCATTTCTGAAATCCTCTCATATAGCCACTTATTATTCAGCTTTTATGGTAGAAGTAGAGACAATTTCAGATGTAAAGTTATTTTAATATTCAATTTAAGCAAAACACAAGTATAGAAAACAATGTGCCCAATGTTACCAATTGGTGGGCAATGAGGATCATAAGTTCATCAATACATACAAAATCTTATTTCGAAACTCAATAAAAACTGGAACATCTATGGGAAGAATAATGACTGCTTTTGATCATTTCAGTGTTCTACATCAAACCTGGAGTTGGATTTTGGTGTTCAATCGTCCATCCACCGGTATCAGAGGACCCAGGGTGTGATAAGTAAATATTCACCACACCAATACTCCACCTCCGTCAGCCTGAACTGTTGACACCTGACAGGAAGGAGTCATCGATTCCTGCTGCTTGCGCATGAATCGATTGGAATATTGGTGTTACATCATAGCTGGTGTTGGATTTTGGTGTTACATCATAGCTGGAGCTGGATTTTGGTGTCACATCAAACATGAAGGTTGGGTGTTGGTGTTACATTTGTTTGTGAACAATTTTCAAGTAACCTAATACTAGGAGATGATCTGCAGAACTGACTTGGCTTCTGAGAAGTTGGATCTTGGTTAGTCCACAAAAGCCAAATTTTAAGAACCGATTAAATCTAGCTATGCAACATTTGCCAAATATTTTAACGGTTGTCCGCTTCAAACAATCCATTTTTGTTTGATGGGAACCCCCAACAATCAGCTTATCATAGTGTTTCCAGCTGCTGGGACCCCAGCGATTAGATGGAATCTGTGGGGGAACCCGCCAGTAAGTGTTAAATTCCTCTACAGTAACCCCACAAGCGAAATTAAGCATTGCATTGCTACCACTCAAATTATTTGGTAGTTCATGTAATGAACAGATGTGCCGTTTCCTACAGGCTAAAAGATTAGGGTAATGATTGCTGAACGCCTCTCCTCTAATAACTCCGAAATCCCTAATAGGGTATCTGAAAATTTCTAAGCTAGACAACCCCTTTGCCAAGACACATTGAGTTCAGGTACGTAATGACAACACGCATGGTCTAGATAGGTCATTATTCAAGTGTGCCTACCAGATATAGGTTAAAAGTAGCTGCATTTTGGCCTTTGAAGATTTTGACAAGCAAATATATCAACGCTCTAATAAACACAAGTACCTCAATTCCAAATGTAACATTTTTTTTAATGTAGATCCTATATAAAGCCTAAAGTACTCAGGATTCGAACTTATAGGATTGAAAACTAAAGCAAGGAATGATGAGCTGACAGAGAATAGCAAAGAGAAGCATAAATTACTAAATCTAATCAAATAGGCTCTGGTATGCATTACATCACGTGAATGGTGATCTCAGCCATGGAAACCCAATCCATGAAACTGCTCTTGATCAGTTCTTTGCTGCAACCAAAGCTGATTTTCATGGTCTATATAGACCAATTCCAGGTCAAAGTCTATAGCAAGAGTATTCAAGCAACAGTCCAGTTTCGGTATACAAGATAAGTGACAATAGTTTGTAGCATAAGGCAGAGAAATGGTCAGGAAACAATTCAGGTTCAGTACACAGATCAGTGGCAACAGTCTGTAGAGTAAGGCAGATACGTGGTCAGGAAATAATCCAAGTTCAATACACAAATAAGCAGCAATAGTTTGTAGGGTAAGGCAGCAATGAACTAGACTAGAGTCTGGAAGCTCAGTAGTCTGGCAAGGAGGAAGTACAAGGGCCAGACTTATATAAGAATTCAAAAGGGTGGGACTAATCAGGTAATCAAGGCAAGGAATTTCAAGAGACGAAAATCATGAGAACTTAGGCCCCATGCACACGACCGTAAAAAACGGAGCCATTCACTTTCATTGAACACTGACACCTTTCCGTAGCACTACGGGAGGGTGTCCGTGCCGTGGAAATGTTCCGGGAATTATGGAACATGTCCGTTCTTTCGCATTTTGCGGGCCGTGCTCCCATACTTTGTATGGGAGCACGGCCAGAAAATGCGGCTGTCAGTCAGCGGCCGGCCGTGCCCGCAATCGCGGGCCGTGATTGCGGGCACGGTCGTGTGCATGGGGCCTAAGTCAACAGATTCGGCATTAGAGCTGTCCAGCAACACCGGTAGCTCAATTAGAGGGTTGCTGCCTGGGAGGCATGAGCTTCTGGGTTAGCTTGTGTGGCCTACCAGTTTGTAGCTGAACTGTTGGTACTAATACATGTCTTCACTTCAGAATAACAGAACTTTGTAAATTAGGGCAGTTCTATCAGTGCACAAATTTGACAAATTAAATGTTGGTAAGATGATTTTCTACTGTATGATGGTGTCATGATGTTAGCATACACCAAGCTTTTTATTACAACCAATTGTATTGCTATAAAGATTGCATGGGTCTATCTATGATTTTATACACCTGTCAGCAAATAGTGAGGCTTAAAGGGAACCTGTCACCAGCATTTCACCTATTAAACCAGCAATACCTGGTGGTAGTGGGTGAAAAATCATTTCTATATAACCTATAATTGTCTTCTTAGTCGGCTCTGTAGCTTTAGTATTCAGTGTTTTAGTGTTCCCACATCGTATGCTAATGAGCAGAAAAGAGTCGTTTGAAAAAAATCATATTTTCATTCCTCAAGTCTTTCCGCGCTTCCCCGGCCTCCTTACTTTTGATTGTCAGCTCGTCGCCTTCCCCCAGCACACAAAATCCCACGTTTGTGTATTGATATCCTCTTCTGGTGTGTGCGCACAAAGGGACGCCGGATTATTACGATAAAAAGCGCAAAATGTTTGCAGACCGTTATTCACAGTCGGGGGAGGAGTTTAGGAGAGGGGATAATGGCAATGAACTTTTGATAGCAGCGGCCAGTGAGGGATAAGTGAAGTTCAATAGGTGAAATTCTGGTGACAGGTTCCCTTTAAATGGGGAATTTAACTCATTAAAAGCGGTGTCTACACAATGTTTCCCATATATATATATATATATATTGTAATGTCCGTGGCTGCATGCTGTCAGCTCCAATCCCCTCCTGACAGCCGCAAGTCGGCAAGCGCTGGCCCCAGCCTCCTTCTCAGGAGACGCCAGCGCTCGCGTCCACTCACCTCAGCCAGATCCCATAGGGACCTTTTAATGGACTTTGACCTGTGAGTACCCTGGACTATAAGAGGGGTCCAGCCCCCTGCTTCTAAGCCTGAGCGTTGTTGATATTTCCTAGTTTGTCTATGTGATGGCCTCCTTAGTGTGTTTCCTGTTCCTGTACCTGTTCCAGTTCCTGTTCCAGTACCTGTTCCAGTTCTTTGCATTCCATACCATTCTAGTCGAGCACTGTGCTGTGCCAAAGTCGTGTCGTGCTGTACCCACGTCTGACCTGCTTCCCCTCGCCTGAAGTCTACCTGCTGCCTAGTCCCAGCCGAGCCTGCCCTGCTGCTGTCTGACCTGCCACAGGTACCTATACGAACAATAGACTTTCACCTGCTCCCAGTTGGCCAGCTGCCTTACCGCCAAGGCGGTATGGCCCAGTGGGTCCACAGACCCTTTGTGACAGTACGCTCAGGCCATGGACCTCGCTGGTCGATTCAAGACCATGACGACGTCACAGGAGATGCGAGCGGATATGCTGGACCTTCGGTCTCGAGAGGACCAACTCCTCCAGGCGTTGAACATCCTTGCACGTCGGCAGGAGGCACAAGCTGCTGTTCCTCCTACTACACCTCCTGGCAGTGTTGATCCTCAGACTACACCTCTTGGCAGTGTTGACCTGCGTGTTTCTTTGCCACTTCCTGACCGCTATGATGGAGAACAAGTACCTGTCGTGGATTTCTTAATCAATGCCAGATCCACTTCATCCTGTATAGTAGGACATTTTCATCTGATGGCGCAAGGGTCACTTTCATCATTTCTCTCCTCACTGGCAACGCTCTTGCATGGGTGAAACCTATCTGGGAGAGACAAGGACCAGAGACCTGTGACTTCCCAGCCTTCCTCTGGACTTTTCGCATGGTGTTTGAGGAGCCTGGTCGGGTCTCATTTGCAGAGGCATCTTTAATTAACCTACGCCAAGGAGACACCTCCGTGAGTGAGTACGCCATCCACTTCCGCGCCCTGGCGGGAGAGCGGTTATGGAACAACGAGGCTCTGGTGGCTGCATTCTGGCATGGACTGGCTTCCAGAATTAAGGACGAACTTGCCGCTCGAGATCTGTCGTCTACCCTGGACGACCTCATCCTTGTCTGCCCGGATTGATATACAGATCCGAGAATGCCTCCAAGAGGTTCGACGGGAGGGAGTCCTTCCCAGTTTGGCTCCTACTTTGCAGCAACCACTGCTGTCCTCAGATGTTGATCTTCCTAAGGAGTCTGTGATAATGGACCAGTGTAAGTTATACACCCAGGAGAGACAACGCAGACGCACATCTGGACTCTGTCTTTATTGCGGCCTCGGTGGCCATCTTGTGCGCCTGTGTCCCCAAAGATCCCAAAACCTAGGGTTACTAGGAGTGACAACCTTGAGTAAGAATGGACTTCCGTCTAGATTGTCCATACCTGTGACCATAGTGTCCGGCAAGAAAACGCTTCAGGTCTCTGCGTATCTAGACTCTGGATCCGCTGCTAATTTCATCCGTAGAGACCTGGTGGACCTTCTGCAATTACCCACCACCCCTCTGGAGAACCCGTTGACAGTTGCTTCAGTGAATGGACTACCTCTGCCAGACCCAGTTACAGCTGTGACCAAGCCGCTGAGGCTCCAAGTGGGAGCTATTCACTCTGAACTTCTGCCTTTCTATGTGCTATCCAAAGCTGTTAACCCTGTGTCGCTGGGCCTGCCTTGGCTCCGACTGCATGCCCCAGTTCTGGATTGGAATTCTGGAGAGGTGCTCAAGTGGGGCCCTGAGTGTCAAGGTCGTTGCCTGGTGCAGATTCGGTCGGCTCAGCCTTTGCTGCCTCAGTCATTGGCAGGATTGCTGAGTGATTATGCTGCATCTTCGGACGTCTTCAGCAAGAGGGAGGCGGAGACATTGCCTCCACATTGGGCGTATGACTGCCTTATCGAGCTGATTCCTGATGCATCCCTTCCCCGTGGTAGGGTATATCCTCTCTCCTTGCCAGAGACTATGTCCATGTCCGCCTATGTGAAAGAGAGCTTGGAGAGGGGCTTCATATGAAAGTCTTCCTCCCCGGCAGGAGCCGGGTTCTTCTTCGTCAAAAAGAAATATGGCTCTCTTCGTCCTTGTATCGACTACCGAGGTCTCAACCAGATCACGGTGAAGAATAAATATCCGTTGCCACTGATATCTAAACTGTTTGATCGTATACGTGGTGCCAAGATTTTTTTCTAAACTGGACCTGTGTGGGGCTTACAACCTAGTCCGGATTTGCCAGGGTGATGAATGGAAGACTACATTTAACACCCGTGATGGACACTATGAGCATCTAGTAATGCCCTTCGGCCTGTGTAATGCTCCCGCGGTCTTCCAGGAGTTTGTGAATGACATTTTCCGTGACCTCCTCTATATTTGCGTAGTAGTCTACCTTGATGACATCTTGATTTTTTCTCCAGATCCTATAACGCACCAGAGAATCGTCTTTATGCCAAGCTGGAGAAGTGCGTGTTTGACAAAGATGCTCTACCCTTCCTGGGCTACATCGTCTCGAATCGAGGTCTCGAGATGGATCCTGAGTAGGTAAAGTCTGTTCTGGAATGGCCACTCCCTCAAGGCTTGAGGGCCATACAGCGCTTTCTGGGATTCACTAATTTTTACAGGCAGTTTATTCCAAACTTCTCCTCACTGACTTCTCCCATCTCTAACCTTACTAAGAAGGGTATGAACGCCAAGGTGTGGACTCCCGAGGCAGAGTCCGCATTCATTAGCCTGAAGAGTGCCTTCACGTCAGCCTCTATCCTCCATCATCTGGATGTCTCTCTGCAGTTCTCGTTGGAGGTGGACGTATCCTCTGTCGGTGCTGGTGCACTCCTGTTCCAGAGAGATGCCAAGGGCAAGTCAAGGGTATGTGGATATTTTTGTAAGCTCTTCTCTTCCGCAGAACGCAACTACTCGATTGGGGATTGGGAGTTACTGGCCATCAAATTGGCCCTGGAAGAATGGAGACATCTACTAGAGGGCGCAGCTCATCCGATCCTGATTTTTACAGACCACAAGAATCTGACCTACCTCCAGACGGCCCAAGGGCTGAACCCTCGTCAGGCCAGGTGGTGACAGTTATTTACAAGGTTCCAGTTTGAGCTCCATTATCGCCTGGCCAACAAGAATGTGAGGGCTGATGCCTTGTCCAGGTCTTTCAAGACGGAAGACACCTTGGAGAGTCCACAGAATATTATTAATCTGTCTTGCATTATCTCTGTCAATCCCCTTCAAGCTGGGGACATTACTCCAGGGAGAACTTTTGTGTGCCTGGCTGATCGTCGAAGAATCCTCCACTGGGGACAATCCTTTAGACTGGTAGGTCACGCGGGGGTCCATAAGACCCAGGGTCTGATTGCTCGTCATTTCTGGTGGCCCCCACTGCCCAAGGATATTATGGACTTAGTTTCTTCCTGTTCTGTATGTGCAGCCAACAAGGCCGCTCACTCCAGACCTGGATCTGCCTCTCTCTGCTGGATGCAGTGCTGTCTGGGTGGTGGTGGACCGATTTTCGAAGATGGCCCACTTCGTTCCTCTGACCGATCTTCCTTCTGCTCCTCAGTTGGCCAAGCTGTTCATCCAGCACATCTTCCGCCTGCTTGACTTGCCGCAGCATATTGTGTCTGATCAGGGGGTTCAGTTTACCTCGAAGTTCTGGAGAGCCCTCTGTGGACTCCTCGGTGTGAAATTGGACTTTTCATCAGCCTACCATCCTCAGTCCAATGGTCAGGTCGAGAGGATCAATCAGATCTTGGAGAACTACCTACGCCACTTCATTTCCAAGCAGCATGATGACTGGGTGCAGTTGCTCCCATGGGCAGAATTCTCCTACAATAATCACACCAGCGAGTCCACAAGGAATACGCTGTTGTTCATTGTTTACGGCCAGCACCCATGAAATCCTTTCCCGGTGCCCGATACTTCCGAGGTTCCAGTGGCTTACTCCGCCTTTAGAGACTTCCTACAGATCTGGCATAAGACTCGATCCTCCATCCTGATGGCAGTCGACCGCATGAAACAGAAGCCTGACACAAGGAGAAGAGATCCTCCTCAGTTTCTGTAATGACGGGGTAGGGAGACAGACAGGTGAGCCCTAATCTACCCGCCACTTAGTCCCTGCCTACTTGCACGACCCGTCCTAGGCGACGGCGTATAACTGGGCAACGGTCCCTACGCTCAATACGTGCACAATAGACAAAAAGACAAGGGTGCACAGAAGCTTTGGGAAATAGGGCAGTTGCCCACGGCAACACCATGAGCAACAAGAGTAGTGAACGAGCCGAGTCAAACCAGGAGTGTACGAGGTACCAAACGCAGAGCAGGAGCGTAGTCAGAAAAGCCAGGGTCAATTTGTAGCAGAGGTCAATAGTACTAGCAGAATCAGCAGAGCCAGGAAACAAGACAGAATCACAGGCAAAGGAAAAGCAGGAAATGAAGGTATAAATAGATCGAGGGCGGGAGCTAGCTCCGTCTGGCCAGGCTGTGATAGGTTCTCCCACTCCTCAGCCTACCAGCCTGAGTGGTAGCAGATCGAGTCACTCTATCAGACCTAGGAGCAGATGTAGACTGATTAACCACGGGCGTCAACACAGAAGCTGTGTCTGGCAAATCCTTTACAGTTTCTTCCTGGCACGAGGGTCTTCCAGGAATATCCGACTAAGGGTGCCATCATGCAAATTTGCTCCCAGGTTCCTCGGACCCTTTGAGATCCTACAGCAGATCAACCCTGTCGCCTATAAGCTTCGGCTGCCTCCTACCCTCAAGATCCCCAACTCCTTCCATGTCTCCCTCCTGAAGCCGGTGGTCCTGAACCACTACACCAGGACTCCTAGCCCTGTGGTTGCCTCCAGCGGCCCTTCAGAAACCTTTGAGGTTCAGGAGATCCAGGACACCAAAAAAGTGAGAGGAAAAAACTTTTATTTGGTGGATTGGAGGGGGTTTGGTCCTGAAGAGAGGTTTTGGGAGCCAGAGGACAACCTTAATGCTCCTGCTCTTCTGAAGAAGTTTCTCTCTCGCTCTGGTCCCAAGAAGAGGGGGCGTAAGAGGGGGGATACTGCAATGTCCGTGGCTGCGGGCTGTCAGCTCCAATCCCCTCCTGACAGCCGCAGCCACGAGTCGGCATGTGCTGACCCCAGCCTCCTCCTCAGGAGACACCAGCGCTCGCCTCCACTCACCTCAGCCGGATCCCGTAGGGTGCGCACGCACGCTTGTGCCCGCTCTTAAAGGGGCAGCATGCGCACCGGACCTTTTGATGAACTTTGACCCATGAGTACCCTGGACTATAAGAGGGGTTCAGCCCCCTGCTTCTATGCCTGAGCGTAGTTGATGTTTCCTAGTTTGTCTATGTGATGGCCTCCTTAGTGTGTTTCCTGTTCCTGTACCTGTTCCAGTTCCTGTTCCTTGCATTCCATACCATCCTGGTCTAGCACTGTGGTGTGCCAAAGTCGTGTCGTGCTGTACCCACGTCGGACCTGCTTCACCTCGCCTGACGTCTGCCTGCTGCCTAGTCCCAGCCGAGCCTGCCCTGCTGCTGTCTGAGCTGCCACAGGTACCTATACGAACTATAGACTTTCATCTGCTCCCTGTTGGCCAGCTGTCTTACCGCCAAGGTTGTACGGCCCAGTGGGTCCAGAGACCCTTCGTGACATATATATATATATGTATATATATATATATATATATATATATATATATATATATATATATATACACACAGACAGACAGACAGACAGACAGACAGACAGATAGATAGATAGATAGATAGATAGATAGATAGATAGATAGATAGATAGATAGATAGATAGATAGATAGATAGATAGATAGATAGATAGATAGATGGATAGATATTTGTATATATACAGAGAGCTTACTTTTCAATCTACAGCTCACATTGATCGTACATACAAGTCCTGAAATTAATAAAATACTTGGCAGAATGATATGAATATCTGTGCAACAATATATTTGCCGTACTATAAATAAATTTCCAGTGGTAAAATTGAGGGCTTTGTATGTTTTTCTAGAGCTTTGTGTTTGAGTGACTCTTCACCGTTTGTTTTAACAGTGATGTGTTTGCTCTCTGCTCTGGTTACAATTTGCTGCATCAAAAATAAATGTGAGCTTAGTGGATGTGTTTTGATGTGGTAATAATGGGGAGTCTGTTATATACATTAGATGCAGAAGGAATGCTGTGCACTTTGATCGCTGCCTCGCCACCTATACCTACAGCATTATTAAAAATAAAAATAAAAGATATTTAAGGCCTTGCCTGCTTAATGTCAATGTCACAATATTACATATATTTATTAATATCCATTAAATTATTAAAGGAACAAAGACATTATTATTATTCTTTTGGTTATATTGTAACTCCTTACTAGATATACAGTGAATGGCCATTTTATTAGAGACACTTTGCACTTTCACGATTGGAGCTTAAATTTTTGGAAATTAGACACGTGATACTGAAAAAATCAAGATGTCCGAGCAACTTACAACGAGGCATGGTCATCGGCTAGCCGGGGACAGTATTTCAAGAACTGACAACTTTTTGGTGTTTTCTCATTCAGCAGTGTCAAGAGTAAATCGAGCACGGTGTGATCAAGGAAAAACATGCTGCGAAAGGGGATCCTATGGTCGTCAGCATCTCGTGACGAAAGGGGTCAGAGGAGGATGTCAAGAATGGTTCTGACGAACTAGGCGGTGCACAGTGAAACAAATTGCAGTCAAATACAATGCTGGTGCTTCAACTAACGGGTCTGGATGCCCAACTCGTCGTTCCTTAGCACGGATGGACTATAACAGCAGACGACCCGTTCCAGTGGCATTGCTGTCTAATGGAAACAGAAAGGGAAGTCTCAAATGGGCAAAAAAAGCGCAAAAATGGTATCATTGAGCATTAGGAGAACATGTTGATGGGAGGGTCAGAATTTGGTGCAAGCAACATGAATCGATGAACCCTTGCTGTCAGGTGTCAACAGTTCAGGATGACGGAGGTGAAGTATTGGTGTGGTGAATATTTTCTTAGCGCACCCTGGGTCCCCTGATACCTGTGGATAGATGTTTGAACAGTAGGGCTCACCTAAGCAATGTGGCTGACCAAGTTCATCCCCTCATGGCAGCTGTTTCCTGTATGGCAGAAGGAGACTTTAGGGGCAACTGTGAGAAGCGATCCAGTCCACATGCGCCAATATCTCTGCAGAACAATTTCAATACCTAGTGAAATCTATGCCACGGTTCTGAAGGACAAAGGAGGTCCAATGCGATACTAGATGGGGGTCTCTAATAAAGTGGCCATTTATTGTATAAGGACTCATGCGTCAATCTTCCTACAGCACAAAAATGGCATATCAACGAGGTATGTCTTACTGCGTATCTTTGCCGCTCAGGACTTTAGATAAGCAGGATAACAATAACTCTGAGAATCGTAGCGAAAAATACAACTTAACATACTAGAAGACATTTTTTAATACAAGGGAAAATGCCCTTGAAGGGGTTGTCTTAGGATAGACATGAATGTCATATCACTGGGATGTACCACCAATGTTTGATCAGCTGGATCAGCGCCCTGTCGCCTCCGCTCATCTGTCTCTAGAGGTCGCATGGTCGGCCCACAATAGTCAACAGCTGACCATGCGACTGTTTGGGAAAAGCCAAGGGGAGCAAAAAAGGTGGTACTGCACTTTCTAGCAATGCTGCAACCTTGTTCTAGTGATCATTAGTCAGACCCCCTCAGATTGAACATTGATGACATATCCTAGCAATATGCCATTAAAGGGGTTGTCCACGACCGGACAACTGATGACCTATCCACATATCCACATATCCACAGGATAGGTCATCAGTATATGATCGGTGCAGGTCCGACACCCGGATCCCGCACAGATCAGATTTTTGAACGGTGTGCAGTAGTTGGAGCCGGAAGTAGATGGCTCCAACAACTGCATAGCGGCCGTTCTGCAGAACTGCAGCTCTGCTCCTATTCACTTGATCAGATCCTTTATGTGGCCAGAAAAGGGACCACTTGGTAGCACATCTCCCTGTATAAATAGGGGACATGCTGCCAACAAGATGCAAATGTATGAGGAAGGACGATCCTATTAACGATAGTTCACCCCTATATATTCCGATCATTGCTCCATTGTGCAATTGAGCGCTGATCGACATGTGTATTGTCGATCAGCGCCGGTTTCTGTGTAAAAGGGCCTCTAGACCTTGTTAGTCCTCTAAGAGGGATTTTATTACTTTCGAAAAAGGTCTTCCATAACTTTTTGATATTTTTTTACAGTGATCCATAACGATTTCACAGTTTCTGTAAAGTACTAGGTGAAGATTTTTAACCAATAATCATTCTTGGCAGAGAGTTGACTTAGTCACGGCAGTCATTATAGGCTGACTTCAATAGACAGCAGTGCCTGGTGTGTTTTTGGGAGGTCCTGGTCTTCCAACAACTAGGCAATCTTGCACTAATGTCTATGACCAGCTTTAAGGGTTGTAAGTTATGGAACATTTGTTATTAATTCAGAATATATATATATATATATATATATATATATATATATATATATAATGTATTTAAAAAGTTGCATATAAAATTCTGTACAGAAGTGATTAAATGAGCCACTTGGTATGATCCTAATCTAGAACGCTCCTGCTGGTCTCCATGCAACAAAGTACCTCCAGGTGGACACAGTCCATCACTATAATACACGTCCTTTGACATATAAGGGTTAACTGAATGTCATTTTGTGGTGCCGCATTACAGTCTAAGGCCGGGTTCACACTGAGTTATTTGCATGAGGAAAATATACCTCAAAATTCCGTTTGGAATTTTGAGGCAGATTTTCCTCTGCCTGCACGCCGATTTTCGTGGCATTTTGCGCTGTTTCTCACCCGCGGCCATTGAGCGCCGCGGGCATAAAACACAGCAAAATACGCTTTCTCTGCCTCCCATTGATGTCAATAGGACGTCAGAGGCGTAAACGCCCGGAGATAGGGCATGTCCTTTCTTTTTCCCGCGAGCCGGGAAATCAATGGGAGGCATTTTCAGCCGTTTTTTGGCGCGTTTTTCGACGCGGTTTCCGCGTCAAAAAACTTGTCCAAAAACTCTGTGTGAACTGGCCCTAATAAGGGCAGGGCTGCGTCTATAAATCAATAGCGTCTCTTCTTTTATTTAACATTTATGAATATTTACATTTAGTTTTCTATTGATCATTATTACTGAAAGCTTTCAGCTTTCCTGCCGTCAGACGTAGACAAGCCCCAATGTGACTGACGGCATACAGCTAAGCATTTAATGGAAAGGTTTTTGAAAATGAATGTGATATCGTGAACGGCAGCTGATTTAATCAACTTCAATAGACAACTCACTAAAATTAATTGTTAAAGTATGACTTATGTAAAGTGACTGAGAGACCTGGGTGCCAGTTATGTCACTTATTTCTTGTGACTTCAAATGAACATAAAGTTGTGAGTAATTGTGCAATTACTTTGCTTTATTTACACTGGTTTTTATTTGTATTAAGCCTTCTTTTCCGATAATATTGAATGCTATATTTAAAATGTTCCTGGTTGCCACTTGGAATCTGTCAGCAAAGTGCTGACAGACAAACACCTCAAGCTGTCCATAGACATTTGATTATTGTTGGCGGATCCTGCCAATTTGAACTGGATTAGCCAGCAAAATAATGACTATGTGGCCTGCCAGACTCTTGGTCAAGGTTGGGAGAATGGAGTTTTCTTGTCCGATAATTTTGTTTATCCCAAAGATAAAAGGCGCCAGAGCTCAGAAATATATGTTCATGGTGAAATCGGGGTTGATAATTGTTTACGGAAAAATGGTGTGCTTTACAGTGATGCCAGCTGTACATTTAGCGGAGATCCTATAATGCACTGTATCCTGCTGCATTGCATTATTGGATAGATATGACTATGCTATAGGTTTCACGGGGGAAAACACAACATCTCTCTTAATCCACAACAGCAGAACATGATGTGTACAGACACTTAGCCAACAGGGAGATGTGAGGTCATATATCCTGAGAGCAAACAGAAAACCGGCAGAATTTTGAATGCAGCTCTGAATGTTATATATGACCCATGATATAACTCATGACCAGGATAAGTATAGTAACAAAGTATTTCCAAAGGTACTCAATATTATAGGATGTGGGGAGAAACCGCAGCAAAAAACGCCCGTGAGCGGAAAAAAAATGCTTGTGGGGGAAAAGAAGCGACATGCCCTTTCATCGGGCATTTCCGTGTCTGACCTTCCATTGACATCAATGGGAGGCAGAGAAAGCGTTTTTTGCGGCGCTCAATGGCCGAATACAGACTTCCATAAATTGTCTATACTCTGCAGGAGAGTGGCAGGGGATCGAATTTCCAGCAGCCCAGCAAAACTATTTTTGGATTGCTCCTGATAATAAAAAGATGTGCTCCAATAATAACATAATGATAATTGCCAACAGTACAGATGAAACAGTCCTGCAAATTAGACCACAAAAAAGGCAATATTTATGCAAATTTGTATTGAAAAAAAAAGCCATTTATGAGCATTTGGGGGCAGGAATGGGGCTTAAAATGTCCCGTGATTTGGGATTCAAATATTTATACGTAAGCAATATATTCGGGAATCAGTAATGAGTATTGTTGTCTCTTAATATATTCAATTAAAGGGATGTCCCGTCATGACTATGTAATATGGTCACTCCTGCTTAAGGGTATGTTCACACGAGGTCATTACGTCCGTAATTGACGGACGTATTTCGGCCGCAAGTACCGGACCGAACACAGTGCAGGGAGCCGAGCTCCTAGCATCATAGTTATGTACGACGCTAGGAGTCCCTGCCTCGCTGCAGGACAACTGTCCCGTACTGAAAACATAATTACAGTACGGGACAGTTGTCCGGCAGCGAGGCAGGGACTCCTAGCGTCGTACATAACTATGATGCTAGGAGCCCGGCTCCCTGCACTGTGTTCGGTCCGGTACTTGCGGCCGAAATACGTCCGTCAATTACGGACGTAATAAACTCGTGTGAACATACCCTAAAAGGGAGCGTACTAATTATATAATATTATTTGGAATCTAGTACTTATGCAATCTCTTAACATAATCAATGAAAGGTTTGTCCCATTATGAAAACCCATTTTTTGTAAAATGCAGAACTATGTGTTGCAACTAAAACCCCAGCAATCAGCTAATATTACAGGGGTTAGCTGTGGGCAGCCACACATGTTCCCTACAGCGGCCACTACAGGGCAAATATGTTATTACATGGTGCTCATGGAAATGAATGGGTAACAATTTAACACATAGTCCTTCAGAGCTGGAGCCTATAGCCTATCCCTCGTGATAGAAGGACCCCCTATATGATGTCTATAGGCCATTATAAGGCATATTTATAGGGGTTGTACTGTTGGGACAACCTCTTTAAAGTGACTCATAAAAATTATAATCAAATCTAAATTCTATCAGCTACAAGTATTTACGCTGCAAACATTTTGCCATCTTTTGAAGGACTTCAGCTACCAACATGCCCTTCCAGTCTGTACACAGTGACAAATCAATCAGTGTAAGCAAATGCAGAATAAAACCCTCAACATTGACCTGTTGTAATCCAACGATTTCCAAATCTCTTTAAATCCCATTATGGGAAGGGGGTTTTGATTTGTTCCCATCCTAGCGATGATCAGAACAGTTTAATCTCCACATTTCTGACAATATCCTCCGCTCCACGAAAAGATGAAGAAAAGCCGCAAGGGGTTGAAGAATAGTTCATCTCAACTTATATGTAGCGAAAACCTACGGACGAGGTACCTGTTGAGATCGCCATACGCGCCCTCCAGCAAAAACAATAATTAGTAGTTCTTAGTCCCAGGCGTCCTGTGCCAATGCGCTGATATATATGAAACACAAAGATCACTGCAGCACCCAGCCACGCAGCGCACCGCTGGAGTTGTTTATGCTCATTCAATTTTTAATGCACCAATCAGATATTTTGATAAGGGCACTGAGCCCCAGAGAGGTTTGGAGAAGCGATCAAGGTTCGGATTAATAAGGGAAAATATCAAGTTCTGGAATTCAGCTTCCCTGCAGATCTCAATAAAAGTCTTTGAGGAAATGATTAGAGAGACGCCGCACATCCGGGAGGCTCGCAAGGTACAGCCGTCCTCACCTAGCCGCTACATTACTGACACTAATTTGAGACTCCTTTCTGAAATATCCACTTGTTTATCCTCCTTCCCTATAAGATTTGCAGGTATTTCTGAATATACATTTCATTTGCACTGCAGTTAAGGAGAGTTGCATTTACCTGCATCCCTTGTACACTACTAGGCCTAGTCAACTGTGGATGTAGCAGAGCTGATGTCATTTGGCACAACTCATTGTAATATTACAATGTGCTATCTGTGGTTCTACATAGGTATTCGGGTTGTTCTTCCATCTGTAGTAGGACAGCTATCACACAGCAGTTTGAAGGGTAAATTCAGCTCTGCTACATCTATAACAGGTCCAATTGAGTGATATCCACTGATCTCTCTAAGAGCTTGACCACATGTAACAGAATTGCTGCTGAAAATTTCTGCAGCAATTCAGCAGAAAGTAGCAGTAATTCCGCTGTGGAAAAACTGCACCATTTCCTGCGGTTTTTACTGCAGAAAATGGTGCGGATATTGCGGCGTTTTTCACAATGTTGGGAGATGGTGACATCTCCTCTGAAAAACGCAGCAATTCAGTCCATTTTCTGCAGCAGGAATTTACCTGCTGCGGTACGAAAAATATGCATCACAGGTGAATTTCTGCTCTGAAATTTTACGCAGCGTGTGGATGAGATTTGTTAAGTCTCACTCTCTTTGCTGCTACTGTATTCTGCTGCGTATTTTCCATCCGCAATTCCGTACGGAAAATATGAAGCAATTCCGCTACGTGTGGACAAGCCCTAAAACCTCACTCACACATACAGTGCATTAATCCTAAGCCAGGAGAGGATATAAAAGAGAGGAGATGCATCAGTCTTCCCTCCCTCGTTCAGTCAGGTGCCATATGTACTGAGATATTCCATATATACGGCATCCGATGAAGCATGCCATAACTCTTTATGCCTCTGTATGAAATTAGAGGTTAATACAGAGGTACAGTAGAGGCTTCATGTACCTCTATGGCAGCCTTATTACAGCTCCGTACAAAATGGAGTCATAATACAGCCGGGTGCATAAGCCCTATTACCTGGTCATACACATGACTGAAGTCATAACGTCACCAAGTATAGCTACCAGTCAGTTATTGAATCTGTATGGGAGGGGGTGAGGCAGCCTTGAGCATCCACTATGAGAGGGTAACTAATTATTTTTTTTCAAATTATCACCCTCCTTCCTGGAGATAGCCGCCGCCATAGGTTTGGGTAATTCTTCCATTTTATCCTTTTGGATTAACATGTATATTTGGCTGGCAAGAGCTGGCCATAATAGTATATAGTGGGGTGAGGTTTAGGAATATTTCCCTTTTTTGGGGATATTTCCAAGGTGTTGAGGCAAATAGAAGAGGGGGTAGTTACATCTTTAAATGTTCCACCAATGATTTGCATTATAAGCAATTTCTTAATATATTGTCATGTTTGGTATTGTTCCAAAAATAAATCTTCAGATGGAAATCACATACCCCATTAGTGCGCACTAGCTTTTTTTAAAATAAAGACTCCAATAGTAACATTACATTAGGATATTGCTAATTCTGCAACTGCCGAAGGCCTTACTCACACGAGCGTGTCCGATTTGCGTCCGTAAAAACTAGCTGTTTTTCATGCATATGACTGTCCGTGTTTCGTCAGTGTGGTTTCCGTGTGTTTGCGGTGGAAAAGCTGCTATTCCGCCTCAAAAATCGCAACAAAGGAAAAAAAAACTATAACTACCCAGAACTCTTTGCTCCTGCGTTCAGCCCGGCCTCCAGGGATGATGTTTCATTCCATGTGACTGCTGCAGCCAATCACAGGTTGCAGAAGTCACACGGGATGAAATGCATCCCAGGAGGTAAGGCTGGAGGACGTCAGAGGGACGTGTCGCCATGGCTACGGGTAAGTATGAACCTTTTTTTTTTAAGTTCTGTTTTCCGGCCGAAAAACTGCACCACAATTTGGTGCGGTTTTTCGTCCGGAATTTCATGTGGCGTCCAGGGCGGATACACTGAGTACTTTTACGCAGCGTATCTGACCTGTGTGAACATTCCCTTACCTATTAATTTTAGACTTTGCAATGGAAATTAAGTTCTTTCTTTTACGGGGAAAAAAAAGACTCATGTGCACGGCCGTAATGTGCCACAATGTGTACAACCTCCGAGCGGTATGGAGTCCTAATACAGCACCCATAGGAGTGTATGGGACCCTAATATACCTCTATATGCCTCTGATTTCCTACGACAAAAAAAAATGGTGCCATCGGATGACACATTATGTAGCCATTCTTCTACAGAAGCATGTCTACTAGAGGAGGAGAACTCGGTAATGTGGTGCCGTAGGCAGGCACCATATGGCGGCACACGTAGTATAGCGCTGTAGGACTATCAATGCCGCCGCACACGCTCCGCACACACAGCTCTGCCATGTGCATGAGGTCTAATTAGGAGAATAGTAGTAACGTTGGTATTGCCCCAGAATTAGACGCTTTTACTGCAAATTCCACTTGAATTTCATGTATAGAGGTTGATGAATAATTAGTCCAAACAAAAGCAACTCTAAATGATACGGTAAAAATAAGTCAGTGTTGTATTGGGGGAGGGGTGAGGTATATAGCAATTACCGGAAATTAAGGTAAGTTAACCGCTGCCTATAATTACCTTTATTGATGTTATGATTGAAAGCACAAATATAGTAAATTATGTGCTGGCTCGCGACTACGGAATATTACAGAAACGCTCATTTATCTCTTTTAACCTTTATCTAGAACAGACTATAAATTTGTATGCAAATGATGTCGATGATCAGACGCTATCTCCCAGCCTCGCTTGATGCAGACGACTAAATCTTCCTTTTTCCCTGCTGAGTCCTATTAAACTGTCCAGTACATCTAAAAAGGTGTTGAATTTACCTTGCGTGCGGGTAAAAAAATAAAAAAAGGATCAAACGCAATGTTTAATAGTCGTAAAGCGTAAATTAAATTGGTCACCGTTTCCCTCATCCCAAAACACGGAGTTGGTCATTCTATAATTAATATTATTAGGAAGAGGTGAGCAACTGCTGGCTCGTTCCTTTAGTATGTAAATTTTAGGTATACAAAGATCGAGAGCTTTTATTTAAGAAATATGCCCCAGGGCAATAGTACGAGGCATTCGGGAGATTTCTGGTTTGGTATTAAATAAATAGTTGTTAAGAGATCACATGAAGAAGTGTCTCAGAAGATGAAAAGCCGGTTGGTCTGAATAATTTATTGTGATGCAATATTTTCTAGAAGTCAAATTAAGAAGACAAAAATGTAGCAGCGTGCAAATGTTTGGTCTAAGAAAGGCATTTATAATGCGGTATCTTAGAATATGCATGAGACGAGTTCTTGAGCTAAAGCCATTAACTTGGAGAAAGTTGGCAGTCAAAGTTGAGCGGATTTTCGTGGTGAAGTCGACACACACATTTGCTCGACCACAAGAACACTGAATGCTGAAATTATATAGTGTAAACAGCGCTTGTCTTTTCCCTTCTTTTTTTTTCTTCATTTTGCTGATTTAAAGGAAAATAATATAGGGTCTTATTTATTAAAAAAAATGGAAAAACTGGTCTTGTTGACCATTGCGACCAATCACAGTGCAGCTTTCAGTCTTTCCAAAGGAGTTAGATCCCTTGCGTGATGTAATTGTACATCACGGCCGAGAAGGGAGAGTATGGAAGGGACTCATAGTTAGCTGGTGTCGGCTGTAGGTTACAGCTAACACTTCACTGCAACAGCTGGGATCGGAGATAACTCCGATCCCAGCAGTTGAACTACTTAGATGCTGTGGTCAATAGAATCAGCGGCATCTTAACCATTAGAAAGAGATGGGGGGGGCAGGTCTGATATCTTTGCGCTTCTATTATGCCGTACCAGAGGCATGGCTTAATAGGAGCCGGTAAAAATGACAATACAATTCACAGGAATTGTAGTGTATTGTATCAGCGATCAAGCAATCACTTGTTCAGGTCCCCTTGGGGGACTAAAATAAAATATTACAAGTTTTAAAAAACACCCTTTTCCCATAAAGTAATGTAAAAAATAAACAAAAACATAAATAAAAACACACGTACGTAAAAGTCCAAACTATTTGAATACAACTTTATTTAATCCGCAATCAAATAATTGCTGTTTTACGGTCATCTTACCTCCTAATTAAAAAAGAATAAACAGTGATCAAAAAGTCACATGTACCCAAAAAATAAAAGCGCAAAAAAACAAGCCCTAACACAGCCCGATTGACTGAAAAATAGGAACCCTATGTCCATTACACAGCTTCAATTGATTTAAATTACCATCCAAATAATCCAATAGTGCGCCAGGCCCTACAGAACTCCTCTTTGTAGTGGCTCTCTGCCGTGGCCAATAAAGGAGGGTCCCAAATGGGCAAACCCCCCTATTAACTCGGAATGCCCTAATAGGGCATTTGAAAAATAGGTTGCCTAAACCAGAAAACCACTTTATCTTTATCTTCTATAGAAGTGTGTCCCATGATTCGGAAGAACTGTTTCTTACCAAAGTTTTTGGTCTGAAGAACAAGTATACAAAAAAATTTGGTGTCAAATATAAAAGGGTTGACCAGGATGAGAAAAACATGGCTTCTTTCTTCCAGCAACATCATCGCACCTGCCTATGGGTTGTATCTGGTATTGCAGCTCAGCTCCATTAAATTGAATGGGGCTGAACTGCAATACCACACACAACCTGTGGACAGGTGTGGCGCTGTTTTTAGACGAAACCAGCCATATTTTTCTAATCCTGGACAGCCCCTATGATCAGCACTTGCCTTAAAAAAATTCAGATAGAGTCCCTTTCCTTCTTGTCTCCTTTTTAAAATCTGCAGCTTTGTCACTGTGGTCTTGGGGGCAACAAGAGCTGCGTACCAGCTCTGTTTTGATTTTGCTATGACGGCCTTCAGTTTCCTGCACAGTGCATCTTCCTCCGGGCCTAGCTAATAGTACCAGATGGGTTTATTGGTCAAGATAGGGAATTATTTATATTTCTTCTCTGTGTGCAGGGAGATATATTTCAGGTTTAGATGCAGAGAGGAAATTATCTAACACCTGCAAGAGTCGGGTTGTTTCATCCTTCTGCACATCTTTATATGGAACATGCTACCGATCAGTCATTGGGTCTATCCTGCGGAGAACAGGTTGTGATGTTAACAGTGTGTGAACTCGGCAAGATGCATGTGTTCTGCATGCGGTCTAGTCCGCTTATATGGAGGTGGTAAACATCTAAGATATCCAGCCGATCACAGAACTCTTATTTGCTATTAGTATAGAAGCTGGAAATGTTATATGACTCTGTTTGCTTTTTATTTGTTTGCCTTTTTGCTAATACTGAGAAAATGACAGAAACCCCAGAGCCTACGAAGGAAAAAAAAAAAGTACAGAGATGAAATAGGAAAAATAGAACAAAATAAAAGAAGATGTGTTAAATCTTAAGATCTTCAATATGTTGTGTTAATTATTTGCTTAATATACTTTTATAGCGATAAGAGCTAATTGATGAAATTATTTTTGCTGTTCCACCACTAGAGGGAGTTTAAGAGATTATTGCATACAGTTATACGCTGAACTCAGTATGCAGTAAGCTCCTACACTCCCCCTAGTGGTGAAAGCACACAGCCAAAAAGTTTTTGATTTATGTTTTTTTGTCTGTGCTTGGGATTTTGAGATGGGTATCAGAAAAATGGACCTTGGACCCCTATAAAAATATAATATGAAATCAGCACAGAATGTTGGACCCAAAAATGACAAAATCACCAATAAGTTTCCATCTTCAATCAAGTTATTGTAATGGCCATGGTCACGGATCGTCTGCATTACTTACCTGTCAACGGCTGTGACCGTAAGACCTGTGAGCTCGTGCCGTCGTCTCCCCTCTCTGAAACACCGGCACAGAAGACTGTCCTCGGCCGCTGTGCATAGTGTGTGCGCACGCACGCTCCCGGCCTTAAAAGTTATAATGGCAGCCATATTGATAGTGACCTATGTGGGAAATGGTTGAGTAGATAATTTAATGGGTGGGGGAGGACAATACAACTGATTTTTTAATACATCAATCCCATCAGTAAATGTGTGCGGTGCGATGTGCCTGGGAATTGAAGAAAGGTCGTTTGACCTCTGCCTCTTGTCACCGTGTACCCCCAACCTACCCAAATTACAAACATTTGGATTGACAAAGACAATTATCACATTAGACATGTATTAAACATTTTTAAAACTAGAGAAACACCCAGAAACCCAAAAATTGTTAAAAATCAGTGCAGCAAAATACAAAACATGGCAAGAGGAACGCATGGCATGTAAACATTTCCCATAGACCCGCGTTACTCTATTAACCCCTTTAGGACACAGCCTGTTTTGGCCTTGTGGACACAGATGATTTTTTCAAATCTGACATGTGTCACTTTATGTGGTAATAACTCCGGAACGCTTTTACCTATCCAAGCGATTCTGAGACTGTTTTCTCGTGACATATTGTACTTTATGTTAGTGAAAAAATGTGCAAAAATTAGCATTTTTCTAAATTTAAATGTATTTGCTTGTGAAACAGATAGTAATACCACACAAAATAGTTACTAGTTAACATCCCCCATATGTCTACTTTATGTTTGCATCATTTTTTTTCACATACTTTTATTTTTCTAGGACGTTACGAGGCTTAGAACTTTGGCAGCAATTTCTCATATTTACAATAAAATTTCAAAAGGCTATTTTTTCAGGGACCAGTTCAGTTCTGAAGTGGCTTTGAGGGCCTTATATATTAGAAAGTCCCCATAAATCACCCCATTTTGAAAACCGCACCCCTCAAAGTATTCAAAACCACATTCAGAAAGTATTTTAACCCTTTAGGCGTTTCACAGGAATTAAGGCAAAGTAGAGGTGAAATTTACAAATTTCATTTTTTTTGCCGAAATTCATTTGTAATAAAAAAAAATCTGTAACACAGAAGGTTTTAGCAGAGAAACGCAACTCAATATTTATTGCCCAGATTCTGCAGATTTTAGAAATATCTAACATGTGGCCCTAGTGTCCTAATGGACTGAAACACAGGCCTCAGAAGAAAAGGAGCGCCTAGTGGATTTTGGGGCCTCCTTTTTTTAGGAATATATTTTAGGCACCATGTCTGGTTTGAGGAGGTCTTGTGGTACCTAAACAGTCGAAACCCCCAAAAAGTGACCCCATTTTGGAAACTACACCCTCAAGGCATTTTTCTAGGGGTATAGTTAGCATATTGACCCCACAGTTTTTTTGCAGAATTTAGTGGAATTAGTCTGTGAAGAAGAAAATCACCTATTTTTCTGTGGAAACATAGAATTTTTTCATTTTTACAAGGAATAAAGGAGAAAAAGCCGCCCAACATTTGTAAAGCAATTTCTCCCAATTACGGCAATACCCCATATGTGGTCGTAAACTGATGTTTGGACCCACAGCAAGGCTCAGGAGAGAGGGAGCGCCTTTTGGATTTTGGAGCGCAGATTTTGCTGGATTGGTTTTCAGTGCCATGTCGGGTTTGCAACGCCCCGGAGGGACCAAAACAGTGGAAACCCCCCAAAAGTCACCCTATTTTGGAATCCACACCCCTCAAGGAATTTTTCTAGAGGTATAGTGAGCATTTGGCCCCTCAGGATCTTTTTTAGAGCTAAGGTGACCAAAAAACAGCAATTTTGGCGCTTTAAATTCTTTATTTATTACAGCGTTCACCGTGCGCAATAAATTACGTTTTAATTTATTCTGCCAGTTGGTCCGATTACGCCGATACCATATGTGTATAGTTTTTTTTACGTCTTGCAGCGTTTGCACAATAAAATTACGTTTCTATAAAATAATTTATTTTCTGGGACACGCTATTCTGAGCCGTAACTTTTTTATTTTTTCGTCAAAAAAGCTGTGGGAGGTCTTGTTTTTTGCGGGACGGGTTGTAGTTTTTATTGGAACCATTTTGGGGAAAATGCGACTTTTTGATCACTTTTTATTCTATATCTTGGGAGGGGAGGTGACCAAAAAATAGCGATGCTGACAGTTTTCCGTTTATTTTGTTTGCTGCGTTCACCGAGCGGAAAAATTAACATTATAGTTTCATAGTTTGGGCTGTTACGAATGCGGCGATACCAAATATGTGTACTTTTTTTAACGTTTTCATTTTTTCCCTATAATAAATGACTTATTATAGGAAAACAAAACCTTTTATTTTTACACTTTTATAAAACATTTTTAATTTTTTTTTACTTTTTACACTTTATATTTTTGTTTATTTACTTTTTTTTTACTTTTTACCCTTTCTTTTTTTGACCTGCAGCTCTGATCGCTGCTAGAATACATTACACTACCTAGGTAGTGTAACGTATTCCAACTGTCAGTGTGACGTCACAGTCACTCTGACAGTTGGTCTACGAGGATCAGCAGAGGCTGATCCTCATAGGCGGACATACATGGCAGACCTGGGGGCCGTTGTCTGGCCCCCGAGTGCCATCACAAGCATCAGAAGACCTATCGGCAGACCCCGCGATTTCGGACGGGGGTCTGCCGATATGCTAGAAACCCCTAAAATTCGGCGATTGCACCCGATCGCCGAATTTAAGGGGTTAATTCGCCGAAATCAGCGGCAAAGGACCGCTGACCGGCAAGAGGGGAGTGTCAGCTGTCGGCGACAGCTGACCTCCCGGTTCCCTGTGCACACTCACGCCGACAGTGTGCACCGGGAATAACTCAGTAACTATACGTCCTCGTGCGGGAAGTAACCTCCCGCAATGACGGACAGTTACATCCTGGTGCGGGTAGGGGTTAATTAAGTATATTAAACTATTTACACAACATTTCATCATAACATGGAGCAGAAGTGAAAATAATTACTGTTTTAATTCACACTTGTAGCGCCCATGGCCGCGGGCCGTCGGGTTTACTCACCTCCCGATGCCCGCAGCCATGGATCTGTTAGCGCTGGCCTCCGTCTCCCTCCTAGGAGATGCCAGCGCTCACTTCCGCTCCGTTCGGCTGGATCCCGTAGGGTGCGCGCGCACGCTCGCGCCCGGCCTTAAAGGGCCAGCGCGCGCAATTAGGAAATCGTCATCATCATCAACTGCCACGATTTCCTGGTCTATAAGAAGGCCCCTGGCATTCTAATCCTTGCCTGAGCGTTGTTAGTCTTTCCCAGTCTGTCTCGCAAATGGTTCCTTAGTGTCTCCCGTTCCAGCTGTTACCCGTGCCCTGTTACCGTTCCTGTATTCCGTATTGTTCCTGTGCCTACCCGCGTTCAAGTGTCTTCTGCCACGTCAAGTGCCATCTGCCACGTCAAGTGCCATCTGCCACGTCAAGTGCCATCTGCCACGTCAAGTGTCTTCTGCCACGTCAAGTGCCATCTGCCACGTCAAGTGCCATCTGCCACGTCAAGTGTCATCGGATACTGCCCGCCACGTCTGGCGCCACTTGCCGCACCTGCCTCCATCCGTGCTGAAGCCACAGCCACCGCCCGGACTATTTCAGGTACCCAAGCATACTGTCTACCATTTACTTCTGCTTAGACTGTGACCTGGTCAGCTGCCTCCCCGCTACGGCGGAGCAGCCTAGTGGGTCCACATACCCTGTGCCCGTGATAACACTTGCTTTTAATATAATTGTAATCATGTAGAGGGGGCCCTCTCTCGCTCTCGCTCTCTCTATATATATATATATATATATATATATCGCCTTGTTTGGTACGGAACAGGCTATTAAACGCTGTGTTACTTTCTACTGGATTTGAAGGGTGTGTGAGATATATAATATATATAATGATATAATGAAGGAATCTGAGTATTAATGCAATGGCAGTTTGGCCATATTTATTCTAGTAAGTCTCTGTTTACATCACGTTTGGTCTCTACATTCGGGTTATATGTCTGGACGTGGTCCAACGTATACACCATAGACTTCAATAGATACACATGTCAAAAAAGTGTTCTCGGTATATACTCTACAATTAATAATTGAAAAAAATCATACTTTTTTTTAAGGATTCCTCTCTATTTAAAAATACAGTTGACTATACTTTTCATTAGAAGAGGATCCCGCAAAAAAATAAAAACAAACACTTTTTGGCAATTGGAGTCAATGGAGTTTACTATGCATACCAAGAGCATGCCCTGAACGTGACGTGAACAGAGCGTTAAAATAATGTTAATGTCGACCTGCCAGCTTTCCCATAAAATAAAAACTTGAGAGCATTTTTTATTATTAGAAATCTATGTTATGCTTTTCCTCCACTGTATCTCCTGGAAATGTATGAATAAATTGACAAGTGGATGCTACATTTCATTTTTCAATAGGCTGCGTCCCTACATAGTTTAACACTGTTAGCACAGTTTAATGGTCATCAGACAGTATTAGGCCAGATTCACACGAACGAGGGCAAACTCAGATGTGTGACTTTTCACGTCCGAGTTGCACCCGTGCAGGTCCCGTTTTCTCGGATCCACATAGACTTGAGTTTATCGAGAGGTCCGTAAAAACTGAAGAAAATAGGACTATTTTTCAACGGACCCTTCACACGGTCCATTGAAACAACGGCCGTGTGATTGGCCCCATTGAAATACATGCGTCCATGTGACGACCACTGTCTTAACGTCCGTCACACGGACGTATACTACGGTCATCTGAATTCTGCATTAGACAGTGACGGGACACACCCCATTGACAAGGCGAATAGCAACACCCAGTTTTCAATTCCTTCATACATTTCTAGGAGGACTAATGGAGGAACAGCACAATACAGAGTTCAAATGAGAGATGCTAAGTCTGGATTTTGTTTAAATATGGTGAAAATTAGACCAATGCATGGTTCTAATTCTGAGGTCCATCACCCACCACAACACCACTAATGCAAATAATTAACCGGAAGCATTTCTATTGGTATAGAAGTACCTGCAACTACTCATGTGTTTATTTCTTGATCACTGATGCAGGTCTAGATCACAAAAAAAAATTAACTTGTACTTACCTAATCTGATGCTTATGAATAATATAAGTGTTCCGACCTGATAGTCATTCTAAAACTGCTATTCCCTCACTGGTGTCGTTTCATGGATTTGATTACATGTAGAGAATGTAGAAAAAAAATAAAGCTACAAGAGACCTTCTTTTTACACTGGCAGCGATGGTTTACAGAACTTGCACTGATGAAGGCCACCAAGACTGAAGTTGCATACAAGATAAAGAGTAAATGGCTCTGTACTTACAAGATGTATCTGTGGGAAATAAACCCAGGGTTGGACTTACCCAGCAGAGTACCAGGGATCCCTTGGTGGGCCCTGGCTCTGACACAATAAGGGACCCCAATCGGGGGGCCGATTATAGATTTTCTTCTGCCTCAGGCGAAAATTTAAATGGCGCCCCCAGATCTTGATTGACATCCCCCATGGCTGTCCTACATGCCTGGTAGCCTCACAAAAAAAATATATCATAACACCCATTATCACGCTACAGATCATACAGTGACTACAGTACTAATTAGAGGCAGAATAAACATTTACATTAAGTGACTCACAGGTGACGTCTCTATCCGGTTCAGACCTCTATGATGACTTCTCCCGGCCATGTCCCATTTCTGCAGTTTTCTGCTCAGATGTCTTCAGCTTCTCACTTTTCAAACATTTCTGCACCTATAAGCGAAGATAAAATTCTCATGGTGGCACATACAATGCCCATAAATATAATAACGGCATACACTGTGTCCCTGATTAAAATAGCCCCATACACTGTGTCCCTGATTATAATAGCACCATACACTATCTCACACACACACACACACACACACACACACACACACACACACACACACACACACACACACACACAGTGCCCCCATAGAGCCCCCTGTATATAGTGCCCCCTGTAGATAGTGCCCCACATAGAGTCCCTGTAGACTGTGCCTCGCATAAAGCCCCTGTAGACAGTGCCCCACATAGGGCACCCTGTAGACAGTGCCCCACATAAAGCACCCTGTAGACAGTGCCCCACATATGGCCTACCCTGTAGATAGCACCCAAATATGCCCCCCTGTAGACAGTGCCCCACATATGGCCCCCCTGTAGACAGTGCCCCACATGGGGCCTCCCCTGTAAATAGTGCTCCACATATAGCCCCTACCCCCTGTAGATAGGGCTCTACATATAGCCCCACATACAGCCCCTCCCCCGTTGATAGTGCTCCACATATAGCCCTAACATACAGCCCGCCCTGTAGATAGTGCTTCACATATAGCCACTCACACTTTTAACAGAAAAAAACCCAAACTTTACATACTCACCTAAACTTGTTCCGGTGCCGTCCACTTGCGATGCAGGCCTGCTCTCTTCTGAGCAGGTCTGCTGGGGCTGAACGACGCAAGCGGCACGATGACGTCATCTCGCTGCTTGCGTTGTCAAAAGGTGCAGAGTGGCAGGGGAAGTCATTCTGCCTGGCCAATCAGAGCCTTTCAACGTTGTGCCATTGAAAGGCGCTGATTGGTAGGCTGCCTTGCCGTGTCATTCAAAGACACAAGCGGCGCGATAATGACATCGCGCCGCTCACATCATTGAAAGGCGCTGAATAGCGGGGCAGTGACCCATATGCATGTAATTGTATCTGCGTCCTATAGACGCAGGTACAATTATAGTGCAGGAGTGGGTGGCGGCGTCTGGTTTCAGTGGTGCTGCCACCCCCTCAGAGAGGCAGGAGGGCGTCGCCTAAGGCGAGATGCTCATTTTGCCTCATGGACGGTGCGACCCTGACCCCAATGATCCAGCAGAAGACAACCCAATCACTTGTCAATAAGGTCTATTTCTTATGAGGTGATTCCCAAATAACCTATTAGACCTTTTTGATGATATGACATGTGTGTACAATGAAACGGTGCACGACCAGATTAAAGAGTTAATTTTTTTCATTAATATTTGAAGAACTTTCTTTATTGTTGTACTACAAAGTGAATGGGGCTATGTTGCAATACCAGACAAAAAAAAAACACCTTTTTTTTAACCTTAGACAAACAATTTAAAATATACTTCTACCCCTTAAGACGGGTCATACATATGTGGTGGCAATCACACGGATCCGCATGATTACTCGTGGGACAGACGCTTATCCATACTTATGCAATGATAACTTCATAGAACTATAGTTTTCAGAACTCCTTAGTCTGGGGAAGTGGCCATGTCTACACAGTTTGTGCTACGCTCGTCCCTCTCTCTCTGTAAATGTACAAGCTGAATATGTCTTGCCGTACGAAATAGGAACCAGAAGTGGCGTGATAATAAAAGGACACTCACTAACCGACAGGAACGTGATGGGATAGAAAAAGGAAAATGGGAGACCACGGCTGCGAGAGCACAGAGAACAAAACATGCTGATGTAGTCATGCAGACTTGTCGGCTCAGAAGACTTGAAGACCAAGGTTGCGAGAGCATAAAGAACAGCTGATGCCATCAAACAGACTTGTAGGATAAGAAGAAGACTGGGAGACCAAGGCTGTGAGAGCATAGAGAACATGCTGATGTAGTCACACAAACTTGTATGATGAGAAGAAGACTGGGAGACCAAGGCTGTGAGAACATACAGAACAGCTGATGTAGTCACACAAACTTGTAGACTCAGAAGAAGACTTGAAGACCAAGGCTGTGAGAGCAAAGAGAACATGCTGATGTAGTCACACAAACGCGTAGACTCAGACAAAGACTCAAAGAACAAGACTGCGAGAGCATAAAGTACATGCTGATGTAGTCATACAGACTTGTAGGATGAGAAAACTGGGTGCCCAAGGCAGCGATAGAATAGAGAAGAGCTTATGTAGTCACAGAGGCTTGTAGGCTGAGAAGAAGGCTGGGAGACCAAGGCCACAAGAGTATAGAGAACATGCTGATGTAGTCACACAAACTTGTAGACTCAGAAGAAGACTGGGAGACCAAGGCAGTGATAGCATAGAGAAAAGCTTATGTAGTCTGAGAGCCTTGTAAGCCGAGAAGAAGACTGGGAGACCAAGGCTGCAAGAGTATAGAGAACATGCTGATGTAGTCACACAAACTTGTAGACTCAGAAGAAGACTTGAAGAACAAGACTGCGAGAGCATAGAGAACATGATGTTGTGGGTCACACAGACTTGTGGACTCAGAGGACTGGGAGACCAAGGCTGTGAGAACATACAGGACAGCTGATGTAGTCACATAAACTTGTAGGCCAAGAAGAAAACTTGAAGACCAAGGCAGCGATAGCATAATGGACATGCTGAAGTAATCACACAGACTTGTAGACTCAGAAGAAGAATTGAAGACCAAGGCTGTGTGAGAATAGAAAACATGATGATGTAGTCATACAGACTTGTAGGATAAGAAGAAGACTGGGAGACTTAACGCACTTCACTGGATTCTGGAAAAAGTGACATTTCCATTTTTGGCTTGACTTTAAAGGAAATACACATATATAGTTTATTTTATCCAAATATAGGGAAATCCTTAATAGTCATCTCATTTTAAGCCTCTCGGAATATGATGGCGTATTATGTAAAGAGTCAGTAGAGGGATGATGGCAACACACAAGGAGTCAACAGGCAAGCATCTCGGCTACACCAAGTGACACGGGATTCTCTGAAAGAAATTAGATTTAGCAGGAGGCACAATCCATAGACAAGGCTGTGATACCGGAGGTTGCTACACATCGGCTTATTAGCTGCACTTTATATAAGTGAAAGGAAACTCTTAGCAAGTTGAACTTTTAAGAAAGCAGAGAAAATCACCATGGAGTATGTGCCGTGGACATATTAAGCTGATTTTAGAAATGGTGCAATTTATGTCACTTTCAAGGATTTTGCATTAATTCAGCGATGCCTTTTACAATTTATAATCTGTGCATGGTTCCCAAATATAATTGAAATATCAACACTAAGCAATATGCCTGCAGGTTCCAATGCTATCAAACACTTCCCATTACATTCTGGCCCAGATTTCTCTGTCCACTAATCTTCTTGCGAATAAACTAAAATTAATGAATTAATCAAAGCTGGAAAAAAAAAAGCTATTTTTGGTTGTGTGCGTCAGGTTTTGTTAGGCACATCAAGACCCCAGTGCAGCGGGGTAATATATACGGTTAATTGTGACAGTATGGGATACATTTATAGTTATCTAAAAACGTTTGGCGGGTTAGTTCAGCCAAGCAGTGAATCTGTCACACTCATGTGTGCCTTGCTTCCTAATATAAAAAAAAATCACCTCTAAATATATTGTCAGAAAATATTCATCTTCTTGTTTTAAGTCTTAATTTCCTAAAAGGTTGACAATAAATATGGCATCCAGAGGTGTAACTTGAAGCATCAGGGCACTCCCCAACCATCACATGCCATTTGAGTAGTAGAGGCACTTTTGGACCAGGGCATCAGGGTGTGACTGCAAAATTTGCACCCCCTTAGGCTACATGCGCAGGGCAGAGTCCCCTACGTGTGCCGCCAAATGGTGCTGAATGTGGCTCCATATTACGATGTTCTTCTCCCCTAAAGGAATACCTATGTAATACAGCGTCTGATAAAGCATGGGAGCCAAAGTGACTGCCATTATAGAGCTCTGATCCCTACAGTAAAATCAACCTCTGTGCTCAGGTGCGTTCTGCTTTCCAGTGAGAATGGTAGTCGAGCTTACAGACTGATCAATGACTTCTGAAACCACCGGTTTTTCCAGCTGACCACTGTGCTAACAGTCACAATATCTGAGGTTAACCTTACAAGTACACAAGACTTACAGTAATACAAAAATAACACAAAAATATGCATATAATAATAATAATACTATATTGGTTTGCTGATATACAATTATTACAGGATCCACTCATGATCTGAATCCAATGTACCATAAATTGAAATTCCCAGTGGTGTCCCTCTCTACCCATCTGCAAAAAACATACTCAGCTACAGCCCTGGCCTCCTGACCAATATTCCACCATCCATCTCCCTCTTGTCTTCCTCCTCCAAACCTGACGCCAAGTTTTGAAGTCATTTTCTAACTCATCCCTACATGGCTTCCATGGTTAACTTGACCTTCTCCTTTGTTCCGGCTTTCCATCAGAGATCTTCTAATTGATTATATTCTGCTCCATCCACCCAAGTCCTCACCCATCCTCTACATCCAGCTGCTGCCCCATATCTCTACTCCGCTTTGGCTCAAAACGCAAACAACATGTCCACTTTGAACAGTTTTTCCCACTTCTTATCCAACTTGCTTTTTTACCACCTACATCTGGTCAAATCTCTGTTTATTGATATAAAAATAAAAGCAATGCAAAAACACATAATAAGTATTAAGCTGCAGGTTTATAAATATAAACAAGGTGCAAACCTGAGGAAATTGTAGCAACAGTATAACTGTAAAATATGGGGAGTAAACCTCATAGATATGGAGAGGTGTATATTTTGTGTGCCGTTGTATTGATGGCCCTTTGTGGCATTGTAATTTTGTAATAAGTTAAGTGCAATTTAATTGTAATGCCGTTGCGCTTCGTGGCTATTCTCCTCCTCCACTAGGGGGCACTTATACAGTGGTAAATCCAGGCACTGTCTGACAATGAGAAAGGAGAAGAGGGTGGTTAATCTGTCCACTGAAGATGTTGCTTACATATTGCATCCTGTTGCGTTGTTCAACTGTTTTTTTTCAGGTGAGGGAAAGGGGCTTGGCTAGTTGTACGATCTCAATTTAGAGCGCTGGGATTTACGACCTGGACGCCATTTTTATAGCTGCACATGTCGCTCTGTAACACAGTGATGGAGGACGCGTGAGCACTTAGTGTATAAATCAGTGGGGAGCCCCCCGCCAAACAATGTTTAGCTGTTGGGAAGAGATGGGCTGACCTGGGCTTGTGCTACAAGAGAGAGTGCATGGCGTTGCTGCAGGAGGGAAGTGGAAGGAGAGACTAACTCAAGGAAAAGAGGACTGGAACCAAGGAATCTGTATTGGACTGGTGAGGACCGCGAGGATAGCCCTAGTATCTATTGTTGGGCCTGCGCGGCAGAGACACTGAAGAGCGAGCAGTGGCTGGTGTGTGAGATCCCGATTATACAGATAGCTGAGCGAGTGGCAGGGTACGTGAGAGAAAGTAGTGACCCAGGTCACTTGGTGAAGTGGGGGGGCCGGAGTCCAGAGACTAGTGGGAGACTAGTAGTAAAACAAAAAGTCAGGCAGCCATATTTAGTCCAAGGAGGCCCGGAGCAAGGCAGCCAGCAGCAGCCATATTGAGGCAAACTAAGCTTGACGTAGACAGTCGTGAGCATCAAGGAGGGGTGCACTTGGCCCTTGATTGGCCAGACATTTTAAAACCAAGTGAGCGATCTTAACTGCCTGAGTCACACCTAAACGCCGTGCCTCCCAAATTGGGATGTTTTTGAATATTACGTTTTGCCGCGTGCACCATTAGCGCTGGTACTGAAGTAAAGTTTAAAGTTTTGCAAATCTAATCTTCTGTCTTTATTCCATCTTTTCCGAGACATCCCTGTGAGGTATCCAACATCGTGCTCCACCCATTACCACTTTACATAACCATTAGAAAGAAAGAAGGTGCAATATGCAACTTCCGTAAACCTAACAAGGGGTAACCACATTTTTTTTTCCATGGAATATTAATGGACATCACATATGACTACAATTAAAAAGTACAAAAAACATAGGAGAGAGATTAAATTGATGTCACATTTCCTAAAGAGTCATCAGGTAAACCCCTACTTTCAATCCCACATTCCACTGAATCTACCTTACCAAAGTCACCAACAATTTGTTAACTGCTTAATTCTCACAACACTACTCAGTACTCCCCCTTACAGATCTGTTCAATATTCTGACCCCCAGCGATCAACTATAATCTAGTACAATTTTCCTGCAGTGCCACCATAGGGGAAATGAAGCATTACACAGTTCACATTGAAATCAATGTACTGTCTATGTAATGTACGGACACGTCGGGTCCTCCAAAATGAGAGACACTTCTGAAGCTGTTCTCCATTCTGGCTAATGAGGGTCTTGAACTAAGGACCGCCCCACTCATGGAGACAACCCCTGTCCATATACCTTATTAGAACATATGGACATCATAGAGTGGGGTCCCCCTGAATGAGCGGCTCCTTTTCTGGCAGACATGAGCCATCCTTGTGTTACAAGGACGGCCATTCATAAGGGGAAATACTTGGCTGGCAGCGGCTACCCCTGGCAAAACCAGCTGTTTGCCTGGGGGCGGGAGCGGGAAAATTATTTTCTAAAGCAGGCAACCCCTTTAAACATCATTTTAATCACCACAACTGAATACCCACTTGAAATACGTCTTCACTGGTCTACTATAAATATTGTAGAGCGTCTCTTCCTGTAAATACATTTCTGGCTGTCTTTGTTTCTTTTTTGCCTTTTTAACGTAAAAAATGTGTTGACAATACGATTGGATCTTTTCCTTCATTGACTTCCAATTTTAAACACGGTAATTTCTGCCTCTTGGCTTACTACACTGCAAGTTTAAGAAAGAAAATACATTTTGAAGCAATCATAATTACATGATCCAATATTAACGTGGAACAGTGAGAATGAGCAGCCCACAACCAGCCAAAACAAAGTACAACAAATATACCACCTCTAAGTTCTCAGAAGAAAAAGACGGCTATAAATATACTTCTCAGTTTGAGATATTTCCATCATTTTAACTATTCATTGTGAAAGTGCTGATACAACAATGCCGTGTTCCTTTTTTATGTAAAAAAAGTAAAATGCAGATGCTACATCACCAAAATAAGTCACGTGCTTGAGAATCTGGTGCCAGAACGACTGGATCCAGTTGACTGTCCGCACGGTGCTAATAGCAACAAAAGTATCCCATAAATCAACATGTTTCTCTTAAATAAAAGGGATGATGTTTCATGAAGGAGAGAAATGGGATTTTTCCCCCATCTAACTTTTATTTTTCTTGGTCTCACATATTTCCAAAATGTGCATGAGAGAATGCTATTTTGGAAATGGTACAGTCAAGTCTTCCCAAGCTTATGGGGGGCTGCTCATTCCTTTGAAAAGGTTCCAAAATTCTACATGTGCAAACTAGCTGTGAACTAATGAGACTGTACAAAAGTGCTAGAAGCTTCAAACTACGGATGAACTGTGTACTGAGTAAGTCCGGGGTACAAAACTCAACCCTGTCACATAGCGTAGACATGGAGAACTTGAAGGGCATGTCCAGCTTTGAACCTAAATATATAATTTACATAAAAGTTGAGTAACTTTGTAAATACCTTACATTACTTATCCTGTACTGATCCTGAGTTACATCCTGTATTATACTCCAGAGCTGCACTCACTATTCTGCTGGTGGAGTCACTGTGTACATACATTACATTACTTATCCTGTACTGATCCTGAGTTACATCCTGTATTATACTCCAGAGCTGCTCTCACTATTCTGCTGGTGGAGTCAGTGTGTACATACATTATATTACTTATCCTGTACTGATCCTGAGTTACATCCTGTATTATACTCCAGAGCTGCAGTCACTATTCTGCTGGTGGAGTTCACTGTGTATATACATTACATTACTTATCCTGTACTGATCCTGAGTTACATCCTGTATTATACTCCAGAGCTGCACTCACTATACTGCTGGTGGAGTCACTGTGTACATACATTACATTACTTATCCTGTACTGATCCTGAGTTACATCCTGTATTATACTCCAGAGCTGCACTCACTATTCTGCTGGTGGAGTCACTGTGTACGTACATTACATTACTTATCCTGTACTGATCCTGATTTGCATCCTGTATTATACTCCAGAGCTGCACTCACTATTCTGCTGGTGGAGTCACTGTGTACATACATTACATTACTTATCCTGTACTGATCCTGAGTTACATCCTGTATTATACTCCAGAGCTGCACTCACTATTCTGCTGGTGGAGTCACTGTGTACATACCTTACATTACTTATCCTCTACTCATCCTGAGTTATATCCTGTATTATACTCCAGAGCTGCACTCACTATTCTGCTGGTGGAGTCACTGTGTACATACATTAAATTACTTATCCTGTACTGATCCTGAGTTACATCCTGTATTATACTCCAGAGTTGCACTCACTATTCTGCTGGTGGAGTCACTGTGTACATACCTTACATTACTTATCCTCTACTCATCCTGAGTTATATCCTGTATTATACTCCAGAGCTGCACTCACTATTCTGCTGGTGGAGTCACTGTGTACATACATTACATTACTTATCCTGTACTGATCCTGGTTACATCCTGTATTATACTCCAGAGTTGCACTCACTATTCTGCTGGTGGAGTCACTGTGTACATACATTACATTACTTATCCTGTACTGATCCTGAGTTACATCCTGTATTATACTCCAGAGCTGCACTCACTATTCTGCTGGTGGAGTCACTGTGTACATACATTACATTACTTATCTTGTGCTAATCCTAAATTACAGACTGTATTATACTCCAGAGCTGCACTCACTATTCTGCTGGTGGTGTCACTGTGTACATACATTATATTACTTATCCTGTACTCATCCTGAGTTATATCCTGTATTATAATCCAGAGCTGCACACACTATTCTGCTGTGGAGTCACTGTGTACATACATTACATTACTTATCTTGTGCTAATCCTAAATTACAGACTGTATTATACGCCAGAGCTGCACTCACTATTCTGCTGGTGGTGTCACTGTGTACATACAGTACATTACTTATATTGTACTGATCCTGAGTTACATTCTGTATTCTGTACATACATTACATGGCATCACATTACTAATCTTGTACTGATCCTGAGATGTAGCCTGTATTATACACCAGAGCTACAATCTCAATTCTGCTGGTTGTCACTGGAAACAGTTGACAAGCTTGTCACACTTTTGAACTCTTGTAATCCAGGGGGACAGGTAGGATTACTGTACAGTGCTTAGCGTAATGACGACACTTCCCAGAATGCATATCTTTTGTGTAAAATGCAACGAAAAAACTCACAAATCACAATGCGAGTGATTAAAATACAAAGAATATTTGAAACTGGAATACCTTTTTATTACAAAATCCTTAAAGGGGTTTCCCCACAGCCAACATTTATTACCTACCCAAAGGATCGGTGCTAAATGTGATCCCCACCAATCACAGGTACAGGAGACCCCAGAGCCCTGTTCCTCCTCATCAGCACTTCCACAGTGAGAAGTTGCATGGTTAGGCGGTTGAGTATTTGCGCTGTCCCTCGACAATGTGCTGATAGCAATATCATCTCCTGCAATATCATCTCTAATTCGTCCGTATTAGGCACTGTTCACACGCTTAACAAAAAACGGCTGGAAATACGGAGCTATTTTCAAGAGAAAACAGCCCCTTATTTTCAGCCGCATTTTAAGCAACTTGTGTTATTTGCGTCATTTTTTAAGGCCGTTTTTGGAGCTGTTTTTCTATTGAGTCAATGAAAAACGGCTCCAAAAACAGCTCAAGAAGTGACATGCACTTAAAAAACGGCCGCGTAAAAACCGCCCCGTGGGAACGAAATGCAATTTTTGCCATTGAAATCTATGGACAGTTGTTTGGAGGCATTCAGCTGCCGTATTTTTAGCCGTTTTTCGGGGTGTTTACGGCCGTGTGAAAATACCCTTACGGATTTCTATTACGGACCTTTCCAAGAAGAGGCCTTAGGCCTCCATATTACATCCATATGCACTAATAATACAGGATAGGGGTTCTCTATATGAGCCCTTTTAAAACAGAGACTTGTACCTAAAGCTTCCAGTCTATAAATGAGCATTAGGCCTTATTTACACGAGCGTGTGCGTTTTGTGCACGCAAAAAACGCGGCATTTTGCGTGCGCAAAAGGCACTTAACAGCTGCGTGTGTCATCAGTGTATGATGCGCGGCTGCAAGATTTTCTCGCAGCCGCCATCATTATGACACTCCGTTTGGATGTTTGTAAACAGAAAAGCACGTGGTGCTTTTCTGTTTACATTCAGAGAATGACAGCTGTTGCGTGAACCACACAGTTCGCACGGAAGTGCTTCCGTGCGACCTGCGTGGTTTTCACGCACCCATTGACTTCAATGGGTGCGTGATGCGCAAAAAATGCAGAAATATAGAACATGTCGTGAGTTTTACCTAGCGGACTCACGCTGCGCAAAACTCACGGACTGTCTGCACTGCCCCATAGCCTAATATAGGTGCGTACGACACGCGTGAAAAGCACGTGCGTCGCACGCGCGCATATAAGGCTATGTGCACACACACTAATTACGTCCGTAATTGACGGACGTATTTCGGCCGCAAGTACCGGACCGAACACAGTGCAGGGAGCCGGGCTCCTAGCATCATAGTTATGTACGATGCTAGGAGTCCCTGCCTCGCTGCAGGACAACTGTCCCGTACTGTAATCATATTTTCAGTACGGGACAGTTGTCCTGCAGCGAGGCAGGGACTCCTAGCATCGTACATAAGTATGATGCTAGGAGCCCGGCTCCCTGCACTGTGTTCGGTCCGGTACTTGCGGCCGAAATACGTCCGTCAATTACGGACGTAATTAGTGTGTGTGCACATACCCTTACGCTCGTCTAAATGATGCCTTTTATGGTGGCAAACTATTCATACAAAATATTCCTAGCGAGTAATCTCAAAACTTCGATCATACAGTCACCCCCTGCTGTAGATGGGGATTCACTGCAGCCCGGGCAGAGCGGGTAGGTGTGTGTGCAGTCAGTTTGCATATTAGATGTGCATTTTCTGTAAGAGTAGATGGGAAACCCCGCAACGTTCTGGTTTCCGACAGCAGAATAAAAAAAATAAAACTGAACTCGATTTGCTGTCCAAGTATTAAAGGTCACATAGGAACATGTGTGGGTCACATCAACAAATCATTTAATCCACACTGCTGACTTGGGTTAAGTTGATTCTTTAAGTAGGCTTATGTGCCACATTATGTATGGCTTGTGGAATGAATTTCTCATATGTGTGGGCTCTGAGGCTCCCATCATCATTATCATCATCATCATCACGCTGACTGCTTGTATTTTGAAGCTGTACGGAGGGAACCACGCAGGCTGCCAGGTGTGGGTTACCTGTGCAGGTTCCTGAATATGAGCCACAGTGATTGTTAGCTCACGGGGAACAGACCGGAATAGATCATTTGAATGTGTCTGCAAAGGAAAACTTTCTTAAAGGGTAACTAAACTTTCAAACTTCTGACATGTCATAGTGACATGTCAGAAGTTTTGATTGGTGGGGGTCCGAGTACTGAGACCCCCACCAATCGCTAAAACGAAGCAGCAGAAGCGCTCGTGTGAGCACTCAGTCGCTTCGTTTCTGTTCGGCTTTTTCCGGAAATCCGATGTATCAGAGTACGGGTTCATAGACTTTCTAATGAGCGCGTACTCCGATACACTGATTTCCGGAAAAAGCAGAGCAGAAACTTTAAAGGGGTTTCTCAATCAGAGACATCTATGCCATATCCACAGGATATGTCATAAATGTCAGATAGATGCGGGTCCCACCTCTGGGACCGGCACCTATCTCCAGAACGGGACCTCCTAAACCCCGTTCTGCCGCTCTGTGTTGCGACAGAAGCAGGTGAATTCCGCCCATGAATTAGGAAACAGCGTAGCTCGCATGCTACGCTGCTTCCATAACTGACATTCGCTACTATGGGAGTTACGGAGGCAGAGTAGCTCAGTGAGCTACGCTATTTTTGTAACTTCCGACCATATAGTCTGGAAGTGGCCGGGAGGCAGAGGGAGCAGAAAAAGATAGAACGGGCTTAGGGGGCCGGTTCTAGAGATAGGTGCGGGTCCCAGAGGTGGGACCTGCATCTATCTGACATTTAGGACATATTCTGTGGCTATGTCATAAATGTCTCTGATGGGAAAACCCCTTTAATGATGATTTATACTGTTTCCTACTGTTTTCTTGTGGTTGATCAGCATCAAATGGATCTGTTTGTTGATGGATTATATGAAATGTTAAATACTTTTGTGTCAAAAAAGACAGACGTATAGAAGGTATGATACCTTTATTGGCTAACCATAAAAGTTCTATATGCGGCTTTCAGAGCAGAGGCCCCTTCTTCAGGCAGTTTACAAATGAATGACTTAGAAAAAAGCACAACATTTAGATGTTACACAAAGACAATTAGTACATGAAATGATACATCATTAAGATAAGCCGGGGCAATAAAACTGAGGTTATGGGGGTGATGACTTAGGAGTTAAGGCATCTGGAGTCAGTCTGATGGGGGACGTGACGTGTGTCCATGTAGTGGCTCATAAATCCTGGTGTTAGATTGAGGCCTTGTGTCAATGACTGGAATTTTATCATCATCTTGAATTCCCAAATTTTTCTTATGGATTATCAAATATTTTGGATTATAGTTTATGATTGAATTATGGTAATGGGTATGCAGAATGTTCATGAAAAATGTAATAATAATAAAAAAATATTTATAAAAAAAAACTGATATTTTGGATTATCAGACAGAAATGTAAATAAAATTTATTTTTGAAGCACATGTTTGTAGGGAACCTAAGGTGCCCAGGGCTCCAAATGACAGACCCGCACGTACTTCATGGTCCTCTTAGTGGAAATTCTTCTGAGGCCCTAATCACATCACGTTTATAGCCTACATTTGGCATATACCACGGGAAAAGCTACTGACGTATGTTAAATGTAGGCTGTGATGGATGCAACATTTTGGTATCTGGGAATGACCAATGACACTGTTCAACCTGAGTTTCCTGTAGTGATGTCAGCAACGCAGTGCCACTTACACAGGCAGAGCAATAGCAAAAAGGGAGACGTGCAGGAATTTTAGAGGCAATACGACTACAAATTAAGGTGCCATTCAGGGTCCGTGAAAAGCTGAATGACTACCCCTATTAGTAATACAAAGGCAGTCAACAGAGCTTGCCCCTAGGGGTACTCTAAGGGCCACTATAAGGCTGGGTTCACACGTGGCGGAATTTCACTTAAATTCCGCTGCGGACACTCCGCAGCATTAATCCGCAGCGGAGCCGTTTTTGCATTGACTTCCACTTCTATTTAGAAGTGTTCGTTTAGACGATGCGTAACATTCCGCTGCGGAGCATAGGCTGCGGAGCGGAATTTGGTGTCCGCAGCATGCTCTGTCTGTTGCGGAGCAGTGGCGGACTCATGGCGGAATTTCTCCATTGACTTCAATGGAGATTCTAAGTTCCGCAATGAAGTCCGCAGCTGTCATGCACATGTTATGTGTGCTGCGGATGCGTCTTGCTTTTTTGCCATGACATTTCTTCATTCTGGCTGGACCTATGTATTTCTAGGTCTACAGCCAGACTGAGGAAGTCAATGGGGCTCCCGTAATGACGGGAGCGTTGCTAGGAGACGTCTGTAAATAGTCACTGTCCAGGGTGCTGAAAGAGTTAAGCGATCGGCAGTAACTGTTTCTGCACCCGGGACAGTGACTACCGATCACAATATACAGCAACCTGTAAAAAAATAGAAGTTCATACTTACCGAGAACTCCCTGCTTCTGTCTCCAGTCCGGCCTCCCAGGATGACGTTTCAGTCTAAGTGACGGCTGCAGCCAATCACAGGCCAAGCACAGGCTGCAGCGGTCACATGGACTGTCGCGTCATCCAGGGAGGTCGGGCTGGATGCCGAAAGAGGGACGCGTCACCAAGACAACGGCCGGTAAGTATGAAAATCGTTTACTTTCACTAGGGAAAGTGCTGTCCCTTCTCTCTATCCTGCACTGATAGGGAGAAGGGAAGCACTTTTCCCGCAGTCCGCAGCAGCTAGTCCGCATCAATGTACTGCACATTTTGTGCAGATCCGCAGCAGAATCTGCAACGCAGATTCTGTGCGGCATTGATGCGGACAGTTGCGGAGGAAATCCGCCACGTGTGGTCATGCCCTTAGGGAATGTCACCTTTGGAAATCGTGTCGGACTGGTTGCTGAATTCTGCTACACCCAGTCCGCAGTGGACTTGTATTTCATTGATTTATTTCGATTTTACTTTGAGTTCGTGCAGACGATGCAGAAAAAAATCAGTACGGAAAAAAGCTTGCGGAACGCAATAAACATTGCAACGCATAGGCTGAAAGCTGCGGCTAATCTACAACAAAATCTGCATGTAACATATCCAGATTTCGTTGCAGACCCGTTGCGGATTTTGCAGCAAATTGTCTGCCACGTCTATACGTGTTCTTATATATCCGGGAAGTCAGTACTTTGGCGTCATGCACAAGACCATAGAGGTGTTCAGGATCCATGACTACAGCACGGACGGGCGGCAGAATGTCAACTGTGGGCCGTCCGCAACCATGGACCGTGCACGCACAAGATGCGCATTGATTTCAATGAGCCCGGACCGCAATTGCGGACCGTATATTGACATGTCCTATCTGTGGAAACCACAGTCGTGTGCATTTGACTATAGGATAGAATGTGTTGTATATTATATTGCGGATAGTATACGGCCACAAATACTCGGTCGTGTGCATGAGGCATAAGAACTTTTATTCCTTTAAATGTACCGTTCTCTTATTCCGCTATTAATAACAGTGCACGATGTGACCTATTACACAGATCTGCGCTGTTATTGCCAGCCTCTGATCTGTCATTATTTGGCAGCTGAATTTTGCACACTCTCCCACACTTGAATAGATCACATCAACTTTCGCGACACATTTAAGGTCACTTGTGTTGTCTTAGTTCTCACCGCGCGTAAAGCATTAAGCCATCGAGCCTCTTCTCACCTCCAGTTAAGCCTAAAATGGCCATAACATGTTTTCATAGCTCTGAAAGCCGGGCGGCATGATGCGGCTAACACAGGTGATACTAATTCTGAGCGACACACTGGACGCCAACGCTAAAAGCTTCAGCCTGTGTCAGGGTATTACAGACTTACGCTCAAACAGTCCACTGAGCAGCAGATATGGCCTCTTCTCACATACAGATCTTCTATCTCCGCACCTAATATATATATAAAACAAAACAAAAAATCTGCAACAAAGAACGGATAATACGCCGTACGGGTGCGGGGACAATCTTTAAGTGAATGTACGGCTGTGTGACTCTAGATCATCATCATCATCACACCTCATTGTCACCGTGCTGAAACATCATCACTTTTTCGGAGAGGTATTGATCGCAAAAAGCTCAGCTCTGAGGTACAATTCTTATAACATCCCCTGATCTTAAAATGAAGCAAAAGAAATGGCCCAGAAACCCCCATCTGAGCTCTATCAGATACCAAGCTGCTATCCACTGCACAACGCTGATCTGCTTCCTACCAGGGCAAGAATTATTCCGTTTTGTCATAGGGACATCACGTGAATCCAAAGAGCGGCAGAGATGGATGTGTATACCCAAGATGGTCATTTGGATCCATACAAACCCCCTATGTGAGACCACGGGCAGGAAGTGTTGTCATAGGGACCTAAGGAAGCTACACTGATGAAACAGCCACCTATACAAAACTGTTCTTAGGCATCTGTGTTGGAGGCTCCGTTAAGGGCATCCCTCACAGGTACTTCCGGAAATATCGGAAACAATAGCGCAGCATGGGTTATGTCGGCTGCCGGTGGTATCCATCATACAACTAAATCGGCGCTTCCAGTATTTCCGTTGTTCTGCTCATCTGATGCGATACCAGTTATATTAACTTTTATTTTTTTTAACATTGATTTAGGGAAAAAATTTGAAAAGGAGTTTTTTGAACTTTTAATACTTTATTTTTTTGGGAACATAAAAAAATCTTTATTTAACTGTTTTTTACTTTTTTTATTAGTACCCCTAGGGGACTTGAAGCAGCGATCGTTGGATCGCTTGCATGATATACTGCAATACTAATGCATTGCAGTATGTCGTGATTCTGACAGTCTCCTTTGAAGCCCTGCCAGAGGCAGAGCTTCAAAGGAGTACAAAGATGGCGGACCTGGGGGACTTCGTTAGGCCCCCAGGCTGCCATAACTGTTATTACCAGCCGATCGTGCCACCTGGGTACGCGATGGCTTGTTTGAGGGGATGCCCCCCTGATTCTAACACTTTAAATGCCACGGTCGCGATTGACCACAGCATTTAAGGTGTTAAACGGGCGGGTCTTTGATTCCGCCCGTTGCAGTGAGGTGTCGGATGGGTCACCCGCTGTGTATGGAGCGAGCTCAGCCCGTGAGCTCGCTCCATACTTGCCCTTAACCCTAAGGCTGGGTTCACATGACCATGTTACGTCCGTAATGTATGGAACGTATTTCGGCCGGAAGACCCGGACCGAACACACTGCAGGGGGCCGGGCTCCTAGCATCATAGTGATGTACGACGCTAGGAGTCCCTGCCTCTGTGTGGAACTACTGTCCCGTACTGTAATCATGATTACAGTACGGGACAGTTGTCCTGCAGCGGGGCAGGGACTCCTAGCATCGTACATCACTATGATGCTAGGAGCCCGGCTCCCTGCAGTGTGTTCGGTCCGGGTCTTCCGGCCGAAATACGTTCCGTACTTTACGGACGTAACATGGTCGTGTGAACTCAGCCTAAGGGTATGTTCACACAACCTATTTTCTGACGTTGTTCGGGCCGTAAACGCCCGAAAAACGGCCGAAAGATCGGAAGCAGAACGCCTCAAAACATCTGCCCATTGATTTCAATGGGAAAATGGCTTTCTGTTCCAACGGACTGTTTTTTGCGGCGTTTTTTGATGCGTAAAAAAACGGCCGCGAAAAAGAAGTGCAGGATACTTCTTGGGACGTTTTTGGAGTCGTTTTCCATAGACTCTATTCAAAAAAGCTCCAAAAACGGCCGTAAAAAAACGCAGCGAAAATCGCGAGTGGCACAAAAAACGTCTGAAAACCAGGAGCTGTTTTTCTCTTGAAAACAGCTCAGTATTTTCAGAAGTTTTTGACTCTGGGTGTGAACATAGCCTTATCACGTACAGTTACGGGATACTGCGTTAAGGTGTTAAAGAGAACGTGTCATTAGGGTATGTTCACACGGCAGCGTCCATTACGGCTGAAATCAGGAGAAAACAGCTCCGGAATTTCAGATGTAATGGCATGTGCAGGCGTTTTTCGCTGCGTCCACTACGGACGTAATTGGAGCTGTTTTTCTATGGAGTCAATGGAAAACGGCTCCAATTACGTCCCAATAAGTGACAGGCACTTCTTTGACGCGGGCGTTTTTTTTACGTCTTTCGACAGCGGCGCGTAAAAAAAATGACCGTCGGCACAGAACATCGTAAAGCCCATTCAAATGAATGGGCAGATGTTTGCCGACGCTTTGGTGCCGTATTTTCGGACGTAATTCTAGGTTAAAACGCCCGAATTACGTCCGTAAATAGGGTGTGTGAACCCAGCTTTAGTTTTGGAGCCACTAAACTACTAACATGTCTTTATGCTGTTGTGGTTTAGTGCTCCAAACATGCCCACGTCAAAAACGTATGTTTCGGCAATACCGAGTAAAATAATTTACAATTTACAGAGATGAGTTCGGGAGATGAGACCGCGGCATCAGGCGCATTGCGCACATAAAGCTGAGAGCCGTACACCTCTCTCCACTCCACCTGCGCAGTGAACTGTCCTCAGCATCTACGCACATCCGCCTGATGCTGCTCCCAGACTTCTCTCGAAAACTTGGAAGTAAGGCCTCATTTACACGAGCGTGTGCGTTTTGCGCGCGCAAAAAACGCTGCGTTTTGCGCGCGCAAAAGGCACTTGGCAGCTCCGTGTGTCATCCGTGTATGATGCGCGGCTGCGTGATTTTCGCGCAGCCGCCATCATAGAGATGAGGCTAGTCGACGCCCGTCACTGTCCAAGGTGCTGAAAGAGCTAACTGATCGGCAGTAACTCTTTCAGCACCCTCGACAGTGAATGCCGAACACAATATACACCAACCTGTGAATAAAAAAAGACTTTCATACTTACCAAGAACTTCCTGCTTCCCCCAGTCCGGGCTCCCGGCCGTTGCCTTGGTGACGCGTCCCACTCTTGTCATCCGGCCCCACCTCCCAGGATGACGCCGCAGTCCATGAGACCGCTGCAGCCTGTGATTGGCTGCAGCCTGTGCTTGGCCTGTGATTGGCTGCAGCTGTCACTTGGACTTAACTGTCATCCCGGGAGGTCGGACCGGAGTTATCGGTAAGTCAGCACTTTTTTTTTTTTTTACAGGTTCATGGATTTTCGGAGCGGAAGTCACTGTCCATGGTGCTGAACCAGTTTAACGCTTTCAGCACCGTGGACAGTGACTGTCTCCTGACGTCGCGTACCCGAACATTTTTTACCGGTTTCGGTCAAAACGAGTTTGGCCGAACCCGGTGAAGTTCGGTGCGCTCATCTCGAATTTGACACTCCGTTTGGATGTTTGTAACCAGAAAAGCACGTGGTGCTTTTCTGTTTACATTCAGGAGTTTGACAGCTCTTGCGTGATTTTCGCGCATGCAACGCAGGACCGTCAGTGTGGCATGCGTTGTTTTCACGCACCCATTGAAGTCAATGGGTGCGTGTTGCGTGAAAAACGCAAGAATATAGAACATGTCGTGAGTTTTACGCAACGCACTCACGCAGCGCAAAATTCACGCATCGTCTAAACAGCCCCATAGACTATTATAGGTGCGTACGACACGCGTGAAAAGCACGCGCGTCGCACGCGCGTATAATACGCTCGTGTAAATGAGGCCTAACTTTATTAACTATTGCCGAAACGTCAGTTTCTGATGTGAGCAAATACCTATATAATATATTGGTGATTTAGTGGCTCCAAACCTACTGACAGGTTCCATTTAAAGTCATAATACTGAACCCCCAGGATTACCCGGACAACCCCCGTGATCAGCAGATGAGGCCACGTACTAGCAATATGCCGTAACTAGGATCGAGTGAAGATTATGTCCCCCTAGGACATAAACTTCACTTCACACAAATGTTTACACACATGGAGTTTATGTCCCTGTCAATATTGTTAGATAACTATTTATTTATTTATAAACATAATCATACCGCATAATCCTAAACAGGAAACTGCTCTGAAATATGTAGAAGACACTGAGGTTTTTGGCGCTTTTTTGGACGCGGAAACCACACAAAAAAAATTCCAAAATCGCCTCCTATTGATTTCAATGGCTACGAGCCTTTCATTTATTCCAGTAAGTCCATACGTTGCGTGTGGGCACCAATTGGAGAAACAAATAAAAAATTGGGATCACTGTGATTGACACGTTCATGACTCAAATTCAGTGCCCTTTGAATATTGTTGCGGGCAGCCCAGGAATCACCGTCGAACCTGGGCGCACCACTAGGAATAATAGGTGTAGCGCCCATGGCCACGGACCGTTGGGATTACTCACCCCCCGACGGCCACAGCCAGGGGCGTAGCTAGAGGCTCATGGGCCCCGATGCAAAAATTCTTACTGGGCCCCCCCCCCCCGCAAACATCTCATGGCCGACGGTCCGCAGCTTTCAGCTGCATCGCTGGGTCTCCTAAGTGACCCAACAATGCGCACTAGCAGCCGGGGCGTCACTAAGGCTGGGTTCACACACACACTATTTACGGACGTAATTCGGGCGTTTTAGCATTGAATTACGTCCGAAAATGCGGCTCAAAAGCGTCGGAAAACATCTGCCCATTCATTTGAATGGGTCTTACGATGTTCTGTGCCGATGGTCATTTTTTTTTACGCGCCGCTGTCAAAAGGCGGCGCGTAAAAAACTGCCTGTCACTTCTTCAGAAGTAAATGGAGCCGTTTTCCATGGACTCCATGGAAAACCAGCTTCAATTACTTCCGTAATGGACGCAGCAAAATACGCCAGTACAAGCCATCACGGCTGAAATTACGGTGCTGTTTTCTCCTGAAAACAGCACAGTAATTTCAGCCGTAACAGACGCTGCCGTGTGAACATACCCTCAGGGCTTAAAATGTCCGGGAAATAGCCCCAATACATATGTGTCCGCCCCAAAAAAAAGTGTGTATATGAGACAGCATATCTATAGCACTACGACCCTATAAACTATGGATAGGATTAGATACAGTGGCTGAGCAGACAGTATCACACATGATAGGATTAGATACAGTGGCTCAGAAGGCAGTATCACACATGATAGGATTAGATACACAGCTCAGCAGACAGTATCACACATGATAGGATTAGATACAGTGGCCCAGCAGACAGTATCACACATGATAGGATTAGATACAGTGGCTCAGCAGACAGTACCACACATGATAGGATTAGATACAGTGGCTCAGCAGGCAGTACCACACATGATAGGATTAGATACAGTGGCTCAGCAGACAGTACCACACATGATAGGATTAGATACAGTGGCTCAGCAGACAGTACCACACATGATAGGATTAGATACAGTGGCTCAGCAGACAGTATCACACATGATAGGATTAGATACAGTGGCTCAGAAGGCAGTATCACACATGATAGGATTAGATACACAGCTCAGCAGACAGTATCACACATGATAGGATTAGATACAGTGGCCCAGCAGACAGTATCACACATGATAGGATTAGATACAGTGGCTCAGCAGACAGTACCACACATGATAGGATTAGATACAGTGGCTCAGCAGACAGTACCACACATGATAGGATTAGATACAGTGGCTCAGCAGACAGTACCACACATGATAGGATTAGATACAGTGGCTCAGCAGACAGTACCACACATGATAGGATTAGATACAGTGGCTCAGCAGACAGTACCACACATGATAGGATTAGATACAGTGGCTCAGCAGACAGTATCACACATGATAGGATTAGATACAGTGGCTCAGCAGACAGTACCACACATGATAGGATTAGATACAGTGGCTCAGCAGACAGTATCACACATGATAGGATTAGATACAGTGGCTCAGCAGACAGTATCACACATGATCGGATTAGATATAGGGCCCAGCAGACAGTATCATACATGATTGGATTAGATACACAGCTCAGCAGACTGTATCACACATGATAGGATTGGATACAGGGCCCAGCTCGCTGACATTGCGTCTCCAGTGCTGGACCCAGGATAGGTAAGAATAATAATTTTGCTTCTTTATGTGTTACTGATTATTTTTGTGTGTTTGTGTTTTTTTACAGGTTCGGTTGTCGGACTTCGGATACGAGGACTTCAATGACGGCGTTTTTTTTATTCTCAATAAAATGGTTAATGAGGGTTGTGTTTTTTTATTTCAATAAAATATTTTTCTATGTGCTTGTATCTTTTTAAACTTTATTATCACCGCCTTAGTAATGGCCGCTGGCTGATTGACAACCTCCATCACTAAGGCGAGGCTTAATGTTAGCTGGTGCAGAGGCTACACTAACCCCCATTATTACCCCGGTACCCACCGCCACCAGGGGTACTGGGAAGAGCCGGGTACAAACCAGTACCCGACCATCTGTAGTGACGGGCAGGCACCGGGGTGGCCGCAGGCTGGTAGTATTAGGCTGGGGAAGGCCAAAAACAGTGACCCTTCCCACCCTTGTAATGCTGCCTGCTGCTGCTGTGTGTATCTGGCTGGTTCTGAAAATTGGGGGGGACCCGACATCGTTCTTTCCAATTATTTTTTAAATGACGTGGGGTCCCCCCCATTTTCATAACCAGCCAGATACAATAAAGCAGCAGCAGGCAGCATTACCAGGATGGGAAGGGCCACTGTTTTTGGCCTTCCCCTCCTGATAATACCAGCCTGCGGCCACCCCAGTGGCCGACCATCACTACAGATGGTCAGGTACTGGATCGTACCCGGCTCTTCCCAGCACCCCTGGTGGCGGTGGGTACCGGGGTAATAAAGGGGGTTAGTGTTAGCCTCTGCATCCGCTAACACTAAGCCCCGCCTTAGCAATGGCGGCCATTACTAAGGCGGTAGTAATATAGTTTAAAAAAAAAACACAAAGACATAGAAAAAATATTTTATTGAAATTAAAAAAAAACCCACACAACCCTCATTAACCATTTTATTAATAAAAAAAAAGCTGTCATCGAAGTAGTCCTGGAATCCGCCGTAGTCCAACGACCGAACCTGTAAGAAAACACACAAAAAATGATTAGTAACACATGTGTTAGGGTATGTGCACACACACTAATTACGTCCGTAATTGACGGACGTATTTCGGCCGCAAGTACCGGACCGAACACAGTGCAGGGAGCCGGGCTCCTAGTGTCGTACTTATGTACGATGCTAGGAGTCCCTGCCTCGCTGCCGGACAACTGTCCCGTACTGAAAACATGTTTACAGTATGGGGCAGTTGTCCTGCAGCGAGGCAGGGACTCCTAGCATCGTACATAACTATGATGCTAGGAGCCCGGCTCCTTGCACTGTGTTCGGTCCGGTACTTGCGGCCAAAATACGTCCGTCAATTACGGACGTAATTAGTGTCTGTGCACATACCCTAAGGCTTAGATACAGGGCCCATGTGTGATACTGTCTGTGGGACCCTGTATCTAAGCCTACCACAAGGTAGGCTTAGATACAGGGTCCAGCAGACAGTAATCTTATACAGTATAAGATTACTGTGTGCTGGGGCCCTGTATCTAAACCTACAGTGTGGTAGGCTTAGATACAGGGCCCAGCAGACAGGATCACGCATGGGCCATGTATCTAAGCCTACCATGTGATTGGCTTAGATACAGGGCCCAGCAGACAGGATCACACAATCTGTGATCCTGTCTCATGGGCCCCCTAAGCCTGCTACATCGTAGGCTTAGGGGTTGTGCAGTCCCTAAACATTGATGGCCTATCCACAGGATAGGCCATCAATAGCTGATGTGTCGCCCGGGACCCGCAAATCAGCTGTTTTGAAGGGGCCGCAGCACTCGTACGAGAGCTGCTTCCCCTTCATTTCACTACTCGCCCACACTGTGAATCGCCGACACCGATTCACAATGTGACCGGAATGAAGTGACAGGAATGAAGGGGAGCAGCTCTCGTACGAGTGCTGCGGCCCCTTCAAAACAGCTGATTGGCGGGTCCCGGGAGTCAGACCCCGCCAGTCAGGGATAACCTTACCTTCCTCTTCGGCCGCGGCTGTAGTTCTGTAGTCTCGATGCTGTGCGCGGCGGCATAGGGCTGTGACGTCATGCGCTGCGCACAGCGCTTGACGTCAGGACCTCCGCTGCGATCCGGAACCAGGAAGGTAAGTAAAGTATGTTACTATAGTAACATGGGCCCGCGGCCCGAGTTACTATAGTAACTTTTTATTGATGTGGTGCGGGGGGGGGCCGTGGGCCCCCTTGGCTTCGGGGCCCGGTCGCAATTGCGACCGCTGCGACCCCTATAGCTACGCCAGTGGCCACAGCCATGGATCACTGAGCCTTGGCCCGCATCTCCTCCCCAGGAGACGCCAGCGCTCACTTCCGCTCCGTTTGGCTGTGTCCCGTAGGGTGCGCGCGCACGCTCGTGTCCAGCCTTAAAGGGCCAGCGCGCGCACATGAAAATAATTACCAATTAACCCATGACCACCCTGAACTATAAGAAGGGCCCTGCCCCTTCACTCATTGCCTGAGCGTTGTTGTGTTTACCTGTGTTAGTCTTAGGACTGCGATGGAATTTTATGACTAAAACACGACTTGTCAATTTGAACATAATGACCCGGGCCACCGAGAAAAACTGGGTTAGTATGAAAGTAGACGCTACGTACTCCACGATAAAAGTTAAAAACGTGACCTATGTATGTGCGTTCGGATATTCCCGTCAGATGAAGTTTGTTTTTCCAAACACCAGAGGTAAGTAATGTGTCGCCACTTTTTCAGACAGCTCGATAAATCTCCCCCAATGTCACGGAGGACGCAGGGGGGACATCAACTTCACTTGTTCCAACTTATAATTGTAGAAAATCTCTCGCCCCAGAACATTTTTATCTTTACCTCTCTGCATTTCCAGTGATAACTTTTTTTCTTTTTGTGTCGGTGTGAGGCCTGGTGTTTTGTAGGACAAGGAGTAGGTCGCTTTTTTAGGCATCATTTTTGGATATATTTAATTATATATTTAATTTTATTGAGAGAAATTCATTAAAAAACGGCTTTATTTTGAACGCCGTAAATCGCTCGACATAAATAACGTGCTGAATGTATTATACGGTTTGTTACGGTTAGGGTATGTTCACACGCTTAACAAAAAAACGACTGAAAATTCGGAGCTGTTTTCAAGGGAAAACAGCCTCTGATTTTCAGCCGTTTTTTAAGTGACTAGCATTTTTTGTGGAGTTTTTTACGGCCGTTTTTGGAGCTGTTTTTCTATTGAGTTAATGAAAAATGGCTCAAGAAGTGACATGCACTTCTTTTTAAGCGCCGTTATTTGAAAATGAGGCGTAAAATAACGCCCCGGCGCAACAGAACGCCGTATTGCCCATTGAAACCAATAGGCAGATGTTTGCAGGCGTTCTGTTTCCGATTTTTAAGCCGTTTTTCAGGACATTTACAGCCCGAAAAACGGCTAAAAATAGCCTGTGTGAACATACCTTTATAGGGATAGTAATATGGATATGTTATATGCTGATATGTAACAACACACGTATAATAAACTTTATTTTTAGTTTTTGTTTGGCATTTTCATTCATTTTGTATCTTTATAGTGATGTCACATCTGCTGGGACTTGTAGTCCTCCCACCAGGCTATTGTTATACGCAGTGACTCTATTCCAGGGAAGCCGTGACGTCAAACCGCTCGTACTGCGCGCCTCGTACTGCGCGCCACTGGCCGCAGCACTTTATAGCTCCTCAGGACCCGCCTCTTCTCTACGTCACTGGAAGGCGGGGTTATGACAGCTCAGCTTAGCAGAGGAAGGGGGTGTGTCTATTGCCGTGCACGCATGCGCAGGAAGCGGTCAGTAGCGTTTCCTCACGTTCTCGGTACTTGTGTCGTTTGTCACGTATGTCGGTTATTGCCGCGTGATCTGTCACCGTGTGCGGGGCTCCTGGGTGCGCTGCATAACATACTGCGATCTGCAATGACTAGGGTCGTGCTGGGACGCGTGGTTCTACTATAGGTGATCATCTACCAAGCCTGGTTCATCCCCTAGAACAGGAGAGCATGCTGGGACTTGTAGTTCCATACATACTTAAAGTTATATACACAAACCTGTACAATTCCTTTAATCCGGCATGTGATCGTCCAGAAGGTCTGATAACTTTACATCTAGGAGAGGTCTGAGCTTATTTTGAGACTCCTCCGATTAAGAAACCTAATATAATTAGATTCTATGTTAATAAGGCCCCCTTCAGACGGCGCATTAAAATCCAACGTGTTTTTACAAGGTAGAAATCCGCGCTGTAGCATGTGGACGGAATCGCGCAAAAACCATTCACATGCATAAAATGCTTATTTTTATTGGATCCGACGCAGATTTTGCACCGAAATCCGAATCAAATGCAACGTGTGGACGTAAAAAAAGCGTCTGCCGGAGATCACCGGAAACGTTTCATTCTGAACAAAATGATAAATATTTCTTCACCTTTTATTGCTGCGTCTGTTCGGGGCCACGCTGCATGCAGAGGTGAAACTCGAGCTCCGGGGCCAAAAATGCTAAATCCGTACCATACAGGTGGCTCGTTGTGGGGCAGAGGGGTGTTTGGACCCCCTTATACACCTGGGCCGGGGTTGGCTTGTACCTCTGCACCTTGTATAACTGCCCCTGGTTGGATGTCTGTTACACCCTTGTGTGATGATGTCATCCATAGGGACAATGGATCTTGTGATCGGGTCGCTCACGTGACATCACGCAGAAGTGTAAACGGACGCGGCAGCGGGGACAGGGTGAGGATTTTCTATCCCCGGAGAGCTGGTGCAGTGTCTTTAGTTTCCTGTATAATGGAATATCTTTGCCTGGGCCGTTGCATAGCAACAATCCATGCAGGCATTGGGTGACCACCTCAGATCTCCATCATCCTCTGTGATCAGCCATTGCCGCTGAGCGGTCCCTATGCAGACGGCAAATGACAAATCCATAAAGTAATGGCCGTCCCGTCCCTCAGGGCTTGCTGCCATGGAGACAAGCAGGATTTTTCCAAGCGGACAAAGACTGGGTTACAATATTTAAATGAACGGGTCGGATTTGTCTTCATGGGGCTAGAGGACGAGCAGCAGTATGATGGGGGTAGGAGTTGAGTTGAAATATTAATGGCGGACTTGGAACCCATTACTGCGGTAAATCACTGGGGGCGCATACTTATTGACGCCTCTGTCATATAATAGTATTTATTGTATTATAATGCTTCCTCTATCACAGGATCGGCAATGAGCGTCCTTCTGATCGAGGCGTTTTACGGCGGGTCCCACAAGCAGCTGATGGACCTGGTGAACGGAGAAATGGAAGGCTGCGTCCTCTACAGTCTCCCGGCTAAGAAGTGGCACTGGAGGGCCCGCACCGCTGCTCTCCACTTCATGCAGGCAGTGCCAGCCAGTGACTCGTACAGGTAATAGCACGTTTACAGTAAAGTGTCAGCAGGACGTCCGACGTTCAGCACCGTTCCTTATTACAGCTGAAAACAAGTCATAGCTGTTGGAAAACTTCAATTCCCATCATTCCCCGACAGCTTGCAGCTACCAGGACATGCTGGGAGTTGTAGTCTCACACTAGGTGGAGAACCAGAGGTTTGAGACCGCTGATCTCGAGGGTTGGACCTGTGCTGCATTATGTTACCTGCTAGAAGCCACCAGGGTTTATTCTCACTTCCGGGTTTAGATCACGTTTTCTGTTGCGATTCTCATTTTGTCAAGATTTCATGAAAATTGCGGCAAAAAAGCGACATGACCGCACCGCAAGAGTGAGATTTCTTAAAGGGACACTCCAGCAAAAAGTCGTGGCCTAAGGAGGGCGTTGTATGACTTCTGTCTGTGATGTGTCATGCTCCGCCCCCTCAGGCCCCGCACTAGGCATCACACAGTGTATCAGTTTGTTCATGAGTTTTCCTTTAATCCAGTTTATTATAATCCAGAAATTCTATGGCTGTGTTCACACGTCATGGTTAATTTGCGTTTTTTTGCCACAATGTTTTGAAAATTGCTGCAAAACCAAGCCATTTTTCCCAAGTGTGAATACAGCTTAAGGGCCCATTCACACGAGCGTGAATCACTGTGCAGATTTGCTGCAGATTCTGCATGTATCTCTTAGGCCAAAACCAGGAACTGATCCTAAACAGAAGACATATATATATAAAGGAAGATGTTATAGGTCTGTTCTCCTGGATCCAATTCTGGTTTAATCGTAAAAAAATGCATTCAAAATCTGCACTGTGTGAACAAGGCCTAATGTCCAGTTCTAAACTACACCCGAGGCATGGCTCGTTACAAGAGCGCGCTCTAATACACTGTAACAAGCCCTGCACCAGTGTCAGCAGGACATAATCAAGACAGTTTTTTTAGCCTCTTATTGCAAACTAGAATATAACAGCAAGCAGAGATCTTGAAAATGTTACCATATTGCAATACAAAGTAAATCATGAAGTTGCAGAACTTTTCATCGTACAGTATTGAAACTTTATTAACCGTAAATGTCCTGTAACGTATGAGAGGGTTTGTAATAGATATAATGAAGAAGATTACGGATCCTGTTTGCCGTCTGTTTCTGTCGCCATGACGGCATGAAATCAATTTATAAAGAAATGTATACAATGCGTACATGCCGTGTGAAGCTCGGCTTCCAGTCTCCGGACTCTTGGTTGTGGAAGTTAACAGGCGTTTTTGACGTGTAACTAAAAAATGTTCTGCCGTGTCCTATAATCTCTATCACAGCCGTGACCTCCAGCGAATCACAAGGTTATCTCCATCCTCAAGGTCAGCGTCACAAGACATCCTGTGCTCCGTGTAATAAGATAATCAGACATTACTCACAGACACACACCCCATTAGTTAAACTTAAATTACATTGACCTAACTTAATTTAATTTTAATTCATTGGATTACCTACATTTTAAGAGATCCCACGAATGCAGAATCCATCACGCCGGCCTGTCATCCCGTATCTACTGTAATGGGTAACTTGTTCTTCTCCTCTGGTCTTTGTAGTCCGGCTGAAGATCTGATATTAGTATATTGTCTAATTTATCAGAAAATGGATCACGTGATAAAGCGGTCCTGTACTTTAAAGACAGAGCCCTATGGCTGCCAGGGACGGATGTATTAGGTCATGAATTTAAAGGCCCTTCGTGGCGCGAATACAGGGGCCTGAGCTTAGATCTTGGTATTGTATTAAAGCCCAGAATCTTAGCTTTTTAAGTGATACTCCATATTCTGGGAGAAATATTTGGGACGCAGCACCCGTTTGTAATTGGAGAGCAGCAGGGAAAAGTTTTACTTCCTGGTATGTTCACACTGAGTTTTTTTACGCGGAAACCACGCCGAAAAACTAGTCAAAAACGGCCCTAAAATGCCTCCCATTGATTTCAATGGGAGGCGGGGGCGGTTTTCTCCCGCAAGCTGTAAAACCGCCTCGCGTGAAAAAGAAGCGACATGCCCTGTCTTCGGGCGTACCTCCCATTGACATCAATGGGAGGCAGAGAAAGCGTATTTCATGGCGTTTTATGCCTGCGGCGCTCAATGGCCGCGGGCGAAAAATGCTGCGAAAAACGCAGCGAAAATCGGCCTCAAACTTCCAAACGGAATTTTGAGGCAGAAATTCCGCCTGCAAAAAACTCTGTGTGAACATAGCCTAAGGGAGGAGGGAGAGGGGCAGCTGCAAGTGAGAGCAAGAAGAAAGACCCCAGCCTGTTACTGTCATCTCTTTCCCTCCAGTGACCCCAAGGCTATCACCGGCTGTACAGGGGAAGAGATGACCGTGAAGCTAGCCATACACAATAGATGTATGTCAGAGTCTGGCAGCAGATTTCACCCTATTAAAAACACATGCACGCTCGTCTGAGCCATTCCTCTGTTATGCCTCTTGGAAATTATGATTAAATGACAACTGGGTGTTACCATTCCTCTGGTCAATTAGGCGTGTCCCTACAGAGTTTGACACTGTTCATTCAGTTCTCAAAGTATGTGTGGGGGACACACTCTATTAACAAGGGCCCTGTTGTCAATTTAGTCATACATTTCCAGGAGGCATAATAGAGGAATTGCACAATGCAGGGTTCTTAGAAAAATTGCTCTAAAATTGTTATTTTATAGGGAATACAAGTAAATACTAAAACAGACAAGTAGGAAACAGCTGAGCCGAAAGCTTGTTTAAAACAAACTCTCTATGTATGTTACAGGGACACCACGTAATGGCATCCACCGCACTTTCGTGTTGGCGTCACGGATGCGGTCACACGGCACCGTAATTTGCATATGGCGCTTTTTAAACACGCCCTCCAAACAGGCAATCTTAAGACTTGCGGAGATGGGTTGGACTCACTGGACTTGTGGGGATGGAGGTACAGAAGGGCTATATGGGGTTTTGAGTGCCGTGGCTTTATCCCAATTGAGTCTATAGGGTAAATTGACAAAGCAGAAACCAATGGGCCGCGCTGCAGAACTGAAATTGTGTTTGCGTCATTGTTTCCTCGTAAAAATCGCATGTAAGCTCCCCGCTAATCCGAGAGCCGGCACGTTATGGGGGAAACATGGCAAAACAAAGGCTTCAGCGATCTTCTTGCTGCTTGGGGTATACGGACGTTTTTCTATGCTCTGTTTTCTTGTTGATGGTATAGTAGGATTTCTTTAGTCTAGTGCCGTGAGGAATGGTCCATATAACTATTCATGTCGTGATCATCCGGATAACTTTGTCGTCATCACCCATATAACTCCAATCATTTTGTGATCACCCTATAGTCGGCACTTTTGACGGTCCACAGGAGAACATCAGGTTGTGTAGAGACTCTGGACAACCAAAATTAACCCTATGAAGATGGAAGTTTATTTGAAAAATCAGTCTGATAATCTGGAAATTGTTTTAATCTGAATTTTGAATTATACTGTGACTATAAGGAATATATTATTGCGTTCTATATCCACCCCCAGTGTCATGGGATGTTTGTCCTTTAGGTATTTCAGTATTGTAGTTATTTTGGTAAATGACTGTAAGGTTGCGATCATGCGGCCATAATACAGATGCATTTTAACGTCCAAATTAGAGCCGCAACATCTGAACCGAGCGCCATAGGTTTCTGCAGTGGTCTACGTTTAGTTCAGTTCAATAGTGCGGGGGAAGGGTGGTTGGAAGTTTTGGTTTTGTAGTTTTGTTAGATAGGGAGGAAAAAAAAGAGAGAGAAGCGCTTTATGTGTGGGGACCTTAGGTTATTTGGGGGGGGGGGGTTGCAGTTATGCTCCCCTTTTTTAGTTGTGCAGTGAGGCACAACTACTCAACGCGTGTTATAGTCAATGCATCCCATCCATAGAACTGTCAGCCTTGAGTCGTTCCCCGGTCTCTCGAAGAAAGCCGCTAATTCAATAGGAATAAACCGTTATAAAAATTAGTAGTTCCTCTGAGACGATCTGTGGCGCTGTTCCTCAGGGAAAATGCAAAGCCCGATTTTGGGCTCGAAACGCGTAATCTTGTGCACTGCAATTACTTTTTATGCAATACAACTCTTTTATACCTGAAGACAAAAGAGCCTTTGCGTTTTCCCTGAGGAACAGCGCCACAGAGAGGCTCAGACTAACTACTCATTTTTATACCTATTGGTTTTGTTGTCGTCATACTGATGTTAAGATATGGCTGTATACTTGTTCCCCCGGCTCTGCCCTTTGTAGATTGTGAACCCAACACCCCGGCACGTGGGGGTTATGCTGCCGTGTTCTGCAAAAAGTATGATCATCTCTTTCGTCAAAGAGTCCCTGCCGTTCTCCTTTGTCCCTGCCGTTCTCCGTTGCCCCTGCTTCCATCTACTGAACTGTCTCTCGGAGACGGCAGCCATCTGTCCTTGATGACCTAGCTCCAGACAAGAAGCTCAAATTGCCTTAAAGGGAGGTCGTTTTGATTGATGCTTCAGGCCTTTTGGAACAGGTGTGTCCAGCCGGCTCACACGTATCACCTTAGAGAGGTCCAGGTACGCGGCTCCGTCACAGGAGCGGCTAATGTGTCTCTCGTCACCACATACTGAGCGTGTTCTACACTTCTATCATTTCCCGGCGTTATTTGACCTGTTTGCATAAGTTTCATCTGATGAATAAGCCGTGCAGACTAAACCTGATGGTGTCCATGTCTTATTCTAGATAATTGTCTCACTTCCCCGATCATTTAACTTTCAACATAGGAGGTGACCACTTATTTTATCATCTACGGGTGGCAGACAGATTTATGTTGTAACCATTTATATGTCATACATATATTTGACCTGAGACCTATAGCTCATTGGTTCTCTACCACAACTTCATAACCATATAGCCAACATACCCACCCCTCAATTGACTGCACAGCACATGTGAGTGATGTCATTGTATTTGAATGGTGACATCATAGTCCCACACTGGTGCTAAGATAAACATTCCACTAGAGACACCAAAGAAACGTATATACACATGTATATCGGTACATTTGGAGCACTATGGCAGTATTTTTTGACACTATCTACGGCACTTTTATTTGGAAACACTATGGGGGTATACAGTAATTATAAGCACTCTATTATTTGGGCATTGTGTGGCACTCTTATCTGGTCACTGGCAGTATTAATTAGGAACTTTATGCTGGTATTATGTGGTCAGTACATGATATTATTGGGCACTGGCTCTGTTATTTGGGCACTGTATGATGGTATTATTTAAGAATTCTGCGGTGGTATTATTTGGCCATCTAGTCTAGTAATAGGCATTATATAGTCTGTGATCCTCCCTACAGCGCGGTCTCCTGGGACAACGTTTCATCCCATGTGACCGCTGCAGCCAATCACAGGCCGTAGCGACGGTCACATGGGATGAAACGTCATCCCAGGAGGCCAGCCTGGATGACGTCAGAGGGCCGGCCTCTTGGGAAGACGCAATCAGGGGCTGCAGTGGTCTCCTGGGCTGAATGGTCATCCCAGGAGACCGGCCTGCTTCCAGTGTTCAAAGGTCTGCGCAGTCTTTAGTGGTTTCTTGCGATACATAATGGCTCATCTTATTGTGGCAGTCGTAGATACACATCTGATTAATGTCGCCTGAAGCCGACTAGTTTGGTGCGATTGTGAAGGCAGGCGTCGATGGAAGGAAGGATCTGGCATGCCGTATCATTTGTCTCCCTGGGAGATAATCTGGAAAACACCTCTTATGTCTACTTATTAAAATAAACACATATATACATACATACATATAGGTCCCTCCCTTGACTGTACTGATCTCATAAGTGTTTTTAGTGTAAAGATGAGCATCCTCCTAATTTTTGCTTTTCCCAAACCTTGTATTTACAACCAAAATCCTCGGCCCCCTCCTCCCAGGAGTAGCGTCTCTGCAGCCGGCGGCACTGGCAGGCTATACATGGCAACATAGCTTCAAGTTTATGCTCCTAATAGCTCTGATAGCTTATCTCGTCCAAATAAAAATAGTGTGTAACATTGTATACTGCCCCCCAGGTGACTTCATATGGATAAAAGATATTATTTGTAACAAACCCTGGCCCTTAAAATAACCCCCAGGGGAAGTGTTCTTCTGCATTTACTCCCTGAAGTCTGAAAAGTTTATTTTAAAGACAAACTACAAGCGTGTTACAAAGCGGAAGAGGGAGGGGGGCAGAATGTAAAACACAAAGTAACGTGTAATTCAGCACAACGTTATATATACAGGGACAAACACAAACGACATAGATAATAGAAAATAACACAAAATACAACATTTAATAACACTGATAACAATAACAAACTAAAAATAAACATGGAAGTTCCTGAGTCGTCCTCTTCTGTTTCTTCCATTGTCCTTACAGATTCCCAGACTCCTGTATAGCCTGAATTTATTACATTCTGGACCCTGAGAAAGCTGGGTGACTACCCTTTGAGATCTGTGCGTTTTTTGATTCAGTACCGTTTTTTTTTATTGTTTTTTTTTTTGCTTTAGGTAGGGTGTTTTCTTTTGTTGTAAAGATAAATGTAATGAATAGAAAAGAACGACACCGAAAACGCTTGTAAAAATTCTATGAAAACCACTTTAATGTTTCTCGTATTGATGGCTTATCCTTACCATTGCCCTTTAATACTTGAACAGTGAGGGTCTGACCCCCGATCCTCACATTGAAGGGGCCCCATCGTTAACTCAGGCACATAAGTTTTAGGTACTGCGGGTTGTGCTTGGTACTGCAGCCCAGTCCAAATCACTGGAGCACCCGTCATTGTGCTGATAAGTGGGGGTCCTGGAGGTCGGACCCCCACCGAGCAAATATTGATGACCTATCATAAACAAAGATGAGCGGTCCCACATAGCTGCTCCTTATCTCTTCCTGCAGATTGCTTTTGCAGGAAGTTCCTTCTTCTGTTTCAACCACTGAGGCTTCGTTCACATCTGCGTCGGGGCTCCGTTCTGTCGGAACGGATCCCTGACAGACACAAACGGAAACTGTAGGTTTTCGTTTCCATCGCCTTTGATTTCAATGGTGACGGATTCGGTGCCAATGGTTTCAGTTTGTCTCCGTTGTGCAAGGGTTCCGTCGTCTTGACGGGATGAATACTGTAGTCGCCTACTAGTCGACGGAGACAAACTGAAACCATTGGCACCGGATCCTTCACCGTTGAAATTAATGGTGATGGAAACGGAAACCTACGGTTTCAGTTTGTATCAGTCAGGGTTCCGTTCCAACGGAAAGCTCGGACAGAACGGAGCCCTGACGCTGATGTGAACATAGCCTGACTGACATGTAATGCTCTCTCCCTCTAGAAAAGTGCTTCTTCAGCAGCTGCAGTGTTTATTATACAGTATTGTGCCTCAGCTGCTGCAGAACATCATTATACACATCTCAGCTGCTGCAGAACATCATTATACACATCTCAGCTGCTGCCGAACATCCTAATACACATCTCAGCTGCTGCAGAACATCATTATACACATCTCAGCTGCTGCAGAACATCATTATACACATCTCAGCTGCGGCAGAACATCATTATATACATCTCAGCTGCGGCAGAACATCATTATACACATCTCCGCTGCTGCAGAACATCATAATACACATCTCAGCTGCGGCAGAACATCATTCTACACATCTCAGCTGCTGCAGAACCACATAATATACTCCTTAGATGCTGCAGCTTTTGAGAGCGTATCATGTCAATATAAATGGACTGTTTCAAAAGAGGTTCTGCAGCAGCTGAGGTGTGTTAAAAAGGAATAATATTGCGCTGGTATAAATTACAGAGAATATTAGGAGTTTTCTCAGAGCTCGTGACAGGTACGTAGGACGCCCTCCTGCTTTCATATGGTCGCAACACTCCTTGGTGACTTATAATTTACGTCAGGGGGTGACTTCTATATTAATACGGTCTCACTAAGCCTCGGCGTACTGACGGTCTATATACTCGTATATCTATACATGTCGCTTATTTCCCATGTTCCCGAGTACGCAGACATGTGACTACAAAGTAGAGAGATCGTTGCTACGTCATCTCCGTCCTGGGTTATTCCGCATGAACTCTCGCTATTCTCTACTTCTAGAAAATAGTTTACATAACAGCTGAATTCGGGGCTTGTCCTGTTACAGTAAATGAAGGCTATTTAAAGCGTGGCATATCTGGGCATGTAATGGGTGAACGCTGCCATGTGCAGCCTGTTTGTTGGATATATGCTCCGCGCTTCTCATAAAATGAGTGGTTACAGGTCTGTTCAACATGCAGGCAAGCACCCAGGGAGCGAAGCCCTAAAACCCTGAGTCATTGCTGGAAAGCATAACCTGATCCTCACCATGTGCAGACGGTGTCCTGGATGCCCCCAGAAATCACATGTGCTCAATGACCTCACTCCTCAGGTACTCCGCTTATTCTTTCTTCAGCAGTTGTAAGAATCTCAGGATTCTTAAAGGGAAACACCGGTGAAAACCCTGACAATACTTACCTGCAATCCTGATGACTGAAGTCAGGGCGATATATTCTGCATAGTAAAATGTGCACCAGAATTTGCAATAATCGACAGTCCGGGCAGGCATCAGGTAACCGAGGTCGTCTCCAGCATCTTGTACGATCTGCTACTTGCTGGTATTGGTGTTAGTCATTTATGCCGTTTCCCTGGGAGGAGATCTCCACCTTCACACAGCGGCTGCTAGACGCCGAGAAACTACACTGCCCCACTGGTTCCTGCCGAAGAAGACTAGTGCAAGCAAATGCAAAATTAGTTTTCAAATCAACAGGTTAGATTGGGGAAAGGGGAGAGAACCAGCATAATGGTAGAGGTTAGGGGTGAAAATGTCATTGTGGTGCTGGAGTGCTTCTTTAAAGGGGTTCCCTCGGTTTAGAAAACCCATTTTCATATACCCTTTTAAAGAATTCTGAGTAAATAGTCCAGGATCCTCATCTCTTGTCCAGAGTGGTGAGCGGTTACAAAGAGCGTCTCTTGCTCTGGAGGACCTCTCCTGTATTACACAGACAACACATTGATATAAATGGGTACTGTGTAATACATAATTTCCCCTGTGGAGGTGCTGCAGGGAAATTGAATACATACAGCCAGGTCTCACAGATTATAGCTTATTGCTGGGGGTTCCAGCAGGTGGATACTTTGTAATCATCTTATTGTGTTGTCCAAAGTGGAGAACTGCTTTAAGTATAATATTGTGTATTATACTCTATATCAGCAGTACCCAACCAGTGACTCGGAAGCGCCGCTGAGTGGCTCGCTATAGGAGATATGACATCTATATAAACAATATTACAGACGTTGCTCGTCGCAGTGAGGAGGACATTGAATGGAGCAGCGGTCGAGCATGTGCAGTGTCTCAATGTCTATGGGAATGACGGAAACAGTCGAGTACAGCGCTCTGCTGTTTCGGTCATTCTCATAGACATTGAGTGAAGTGGCGGGTGCATGCTCAACTGCCGCTCCATTCAAGCTCCTCCTCTCTGTGATGGGTGCAGTGAGGAGGATCTGGGGGTTTAGGAGCTCCGTTCTCCTGATCGGTCGGGGGGGGTGGGGTCTCCATGGTGGGGCCCCCAGTGATCATAAATTTATCACCTATCCTGTAGATAGTTGATAATTTATGATTCGAGGAAAACTCCTTTAAACTGGATCTACACTTAAAGAGATATTACTGCCTCTCCCATTGCAATGTCTGTGCGGTCTGTAGAGCTCTAGTCTTTGTTTCTTTTATTTTTTTTTTATATTTACATTTTACATTCTTTTTCCTATCTAAGATCACAGCAGTTTGATCGGTTTGATTGAGACTTGAATAAAAACTCTTTTGCGTGACATGGTGGCGGCAGAGATGTGACTGATACGGGTGCCATCTGTCTGGCTGAAATTAGCATGAAATTAATGGAATTAGTTGTAGGTTAACTTAAAGGGCAGAGGTGGGAATGGCCGGGTAAAGTATCCTGTTATCTGTCCTATACACAGATCATAAAGAAGGATCATTACACAACCTGGACTCCCGGCACAATTTTTCAATAAAATTCATCCACAAAATATTTCAAAAAGCAAAAATAATTTCATTGAATTGTCATGGAAATCAAGCGTTTGGTGTGTTAAATTACGTTTCGGGGTTTATGAGCAGAAGCTTGGATAATTTTAGTTGCAGCTAAATGGTGCTGTCAATAGCGCGCCAATGTGAAAATTAAAGGTAGGTTGACATATGGGCTTCAAGTCACAGAGAGCAAAGGGTCCAAACATTGAAGGGTAGGATTCTGTTAATGAATCACATAGTTCAGTCAAGGTGCGATGCTGTCAGTGTTATGGTAGAAGGAGAGGTATTGAACTCTGACGAAAAAGGTGCAAAGATCAAAGTGTCAGGAAGAGGTGACGAGGTGAAAATGACACACTACTAGTGAGTTGTTACCACGCGGAATGATGTGCATATCACTTTGTGTTCCTTCTCGCTAATAGAGGTCTAATTCCAGGAAATGAATAAAAAGACAAAAAATAAATAAAATTTATACATAAGCTTTATCACTGATGTTTAGATCAAAAACAATGATACCGGACATTCGTGGAGAAGACGATAGTCAGTACCATCAAAGACTAGAAGTTCATAAGACGGTGTAAAAAGACTGAAGTGGTAAAAAAAAAAAGCAAAAATCCCGAGCCTTAACACGGGGCTGACAGGAACCCAGGTAACCAATGGGCTCTAAAATTTGCCACTAGAACCTAAAGTGTCCGTACAATAATCGGTAAAGGAGCAGTAATGAAGAAAAAAGCCATGAATAAAACCTCACGTAATCGTCTGTTTCTTGCTCCTGTTTTGCCCTATATCACAATTTCAGAACTGGAAAAGCGGAAAAGACCACCTTTAACCCCTAGAAGACTAGGAATTTTTTTGGCCTTGACCCCTTAAAGAGACCCTCCGGCCTCCGAATAAAATTCTAAATGTGATGGGGTATATGGAGTAATATTGCCTGATGCCCTCCAGTTGCCTCCTATGCTGTGGACCTGCCATTTTTGGGTTCCCTCTGTGTTGTCTCAAAATGACCACAGCGCTACTAAGACTAAGACACTCCCTCTGTTCACGGATTGGACAGAACTGTGAGTTGCTCTGACCAATTCGAGAACAGTGGGAGTGTCTCAGACTCGTAGTCTATGAAGCGCTGCAGCCATTTTGGGACAGCAGAGAGGGGATCCTAAAACAGCGGATTCACGGCAAAGGGGCACAACTGGAGGACATCTAGTAATCTATACCCCATCATATATAAAATGTTCTCCCGGGATCGGAGAGGACGGCTGGCTATAGCGGTGACGTGTCGAGACCACTGAGGTCACCACTGCAGCCAGTGATTGACTGCATCGGTGACGTGTTTTGTCGACATGTTATTGCTGGAACGGGAAAAATAGAAACTGGACGGGAACCGGGGAGCAGTGGCACAAGAGCAACGGGAGATTGATAAAGTGAGTACTATGGTATGTCGACACAAAGTGTTTTCAGCCGTTTTTCGGGCCGTAAACGTCCTAAAAAACGGCTGAAAAAACGAAAGCATAACACCTCCAAACATCTGTCCACTGATTTCAATGGGAAAAACAGCGTTCTGTTCCGACGGCCCGTGAAAACCGCGAGTGGCTTAAAAAACATCTGAAAATCAGGAGCTGTTTTCCCTTGAAAACCGCTCCGTATTTTCAGACGTTTTTGAGTTTGTGTGTGCACATACCCTTACGGGCGTCGTTATTTTACACCATTCTATTCTGTTTTTCCAATAAAAATTATGGGGCTGGACAACCCCTTTAACTAAAGGCTTTATGACGTACCTGTATTTCATTGTGATCGCGCAGGCACAGTAGCAATACCCGTACAGTCTATAGCAGAAGCTGGCCTGACAGCAGGACCCATGCTGTAACTTCCGGGATCAGAGAAATCTCTGATCCCGGCCTTTAACCCAGTAGGTTCTGCAGTCAATAGTGAATGCAGAATTTAAGAAGCTTGACAGAGGGAGGGGGGGGGGCTTCCTTTGTTTACCCATGGGCGCACCCCCAGTTTTCCATAGGTATCTGCCTATTAGACCATGCCTGGCAGTATACTTTTAGTACTGGACTGGTTCAGTTCTATGTACTTTATTTTTATGTTTTGTTTTCTGGGATTTGTATTACATTAATAAACCAGGCATGGCCTCCCTCTTCCTTCAGCTATGTTAAATGTTTTTATCATATGTTGTGATTGTCGTAAGTAATGAAATACAGTTTTTCTTATTTAATATAGTGATTTGTGTGTCAGGGACTTTGTAGGTGCAATATCTCTTATGTATTTGGCCAGAGTTGACATAACTGCTGACTACCACACCTCATAAAGGTACATATTCCCATCTACATGTTAGCTGTCCAGGGTGGAAGCTGATATTTATTTTGATCTGGGGTGTTAGTTCTCAGACTGCAGTCTATTAATGGATTAGGTTTTTTGATTTTAAGACAAAATGCTCTTTAAAGGGGTTGTTTGCTTTGCATAATCTGTTTTTAGTTAGAATGGTTCTTCAATAATAAACTGGAACCCCCCAGTGATCAGTTGTAATCCGTAGGGGATCTCGGGAGCAGGTGTTCAGTCCCTGCAGTGCCTCCACAGGAAAAATTAAGTATTACACAGTGCCTATAGAAATGAATGGGCTGTCCATGTAATGCAAGGACCTCCCGGGTCCTCCAGAACCGCTCTTTATGACCGCTGGTGTCTGTTAATGCATTTTGTAGACCAGACAAATCCTAAGGTAAAAGGTAAGAAAACAAATTATGTTTTAATCATGTTTCTCCTGATTTGGTTGAGAAAATAAAAGCAAACATCTCACTGGTTGCGATTAGAATACCCCCTTTTTTTTTGTAGTTTCCCTTGCAAAGTTTTCAGAGATGTCATCAGATGTGGTCTGGAATTGATTGCTTTGGGATTAATCACAATCAGTAGTGGCTTAGATCTGTCACGGGAGGACTGGGAGGGACCACAAAAAATAGGATTAATTGATGGGGCACAATGCGGGACTGGGAGGTGGGTGGTAATCACTCGAGAGATGTAACCACAGGCCACTTTGGTGCGCCTTAATTACAAGAAAGGAATGCACATAATTGACCTTGAAATTGAGAAAATATTTTAGAATCTGATGGAGACACAATTATAGCTAGGTAGAGATGCCGGGTGATGTTGGAGATAGTGATGAGTAATTGGCGTGTCTGATTCTCTCATGAAGGAAAGGGAAGACAAAGCGGACCCTGCGCCTGAAAACACTTTGCTTGTGACTGACTGACGTATCTTGTGGCTGGAAATGTTTGTTGCGCTCCTTTTTCTTTATGTCAATACCTAGGATGGTAAACAAGACTATAATCGGGAACTTAGTCACCAGGTCTGCTCCATCTGCACACACACTTCAGTGCCACAGCATTCAAGTCTAGAGGGCCACTTAGAGTTTTGCGCTTAAGGGGTTCGATAACTTTTTGTCGATGGATCCCAAAGATTTTGGTCATATCTACCAACCTTCCGCTTTGAGGACAGCTCCTCTCTCCCCATCATCTTCCAATGGGGTAAACAGATTTGACAATTTGAATCTTAACTAGTCGGGTCCTAATATTTTGGCGGTTCTCCCTCCATAGAAATAACGTGTCTATTAGGCTAAGCCTAGCAAGCAAAGTCCGGGAAGATAGCTGTTGGCTGAATGGTTATTCAAAAGTCAAGTTGTGTGCGTGAATGACTAGCTTAGAAAGTTTGTTTCTTTTTCAAAGAATCTCCGGGAACCTGTAGAGGATGGGGGAAAAACATTGCCATTAAAATAGCTTTCCACCCTCTCCACACCTCTCCCTCCCTGCTGCTATCTTTAACAGTGAGGGAAAGGAGGAGGAGAGCAGAGAGAGCGCATGACGTCAAAGCCGTTTGATGTCGGATTTATGTCAGAATTTGCAGGACAACTAGCTAGGTGAAGGAGTTACACAGATTCCATAGCAGCAAAATGAATGGTATGACATTTTTTAACGAAGACTATATAGTAAGTTGCTTAATTTTGCATGTAGGAAGCAAATGAACAATAAAATAAGTTCAGTGCTAAGGTGACCATAGCCGTTAAGTCGCTGTGACTCTTGGATGATGCGGTCACATGACATGCCAGACATAACGTTATTATAGATGAAACATCACCAGGTCCTAATCATGACACAGGGCCGCAAGAAAATGGTGGGCAGGGCCAGAAAGAGAATCCTAATGGTACGTATATTAGAACGTCTCCTTTTTCTTCCAATTATAAGCCACATAGGGCAGCTTTATATGTGACAGATCCACTTGATATTTGGGCCTACGAGTGAACCGCTAAATACTACCACATGTCATTAAAAAAAACAAAGGGGAAGGGGACGGTGTCGGACAAGTGTGTTTTATGCATCTTGTATCCCACGCTTATCCTAGTTTCTTATTAGATGTCCCTAATTAAAGGAGACTGTTCTGGCAAGAGATTTCCTTTACCATATAATATATTGAGTATGAGAGGACTGGAATGAGCTTCTTTCTAAAAAGTAACTTTTCCTTCGTAAAATAATGAAGCTGATAAGCTTACTAAGTATATTTCAGATAAATGGGCCTGTAGACGTTAACGCTGGGCCATGTTTCTACAGAAGGTGCCGTGGGCTATGCTGGCCCGGTGGCTCATGCCAGCCGAGGCCGTATCTTGTTCTTGTGACAGAATAGCTGTAAGTCGCTTCTCTCTACAAGCGATCATCCACACTGACATCTCTACATTACCAGCCCAAGGAGGAGAATTATTTTAAACTCTGCATATGCAGAAACATCTTAGTAATCAATTTTACCATAGAATGAAAAATGTCCACGCCTGATGCAGTTAGTAATAATATCCTAGATTTAAAGGGGTATTACCAACTCTGACATTTTTTGTTATATCCGCAGGATCCCTCTCTATTGACAGAATTCCCTTTTAGGCTATCTGAAAATGCGTTTTCTAAACTAGACAATCCCTTTAAAGGGATCTGTCATCCCTAAAAACTGCTGATAGCGCAATATACAGGACAGGGAGAACAGTGGAAACATACGTGGGGTAATAGTCATGCAAGTTACATGACCGAGAAATCCACAATTTAATGTTGCAAGTGACACGGAGGCATGTGCAGTGCTCCAGACTCTCTTGACTGATTGCTCCCTAGACCCTCCCCTTTTCTCTGAGTGTCCAATCAGGAGACCGCTAAAGCCATCACTTAGATCAGAAAGATCACTTGCGATCGCAGCACTGGGGTCATTAAAACATGGATTTCTCGGTCATGACCATCAACCTGCATAACCATCCTCATTGCTCTACCCGTCCTGTATATAGCGCAGTCAGCAGTTTTGAGGACTCAAACTGGTGACCACTTCCCTTTAAGATCAGCATCGGTCCCGGGAACTGTGTGGATCAGCAGAATGAAAAGAGAATGGGTCTGAGCTGCAGTACCAGGAAAAGCATCTATCGTATGAACGGCGCTGTACACTTGCGGCCCCTTCATTTAGCGGTGTAGCCAGGAGGCAGGCCCCAACAGATCAAATGTTAATGGCCAATCCTAAGGATAATATATCAATATTTCATGCAGTGCAATTCCCTAATGTTGCTCCAAATCGTCTGAAAGGGTAACGCCACCAAAAACATTTCTCCAGGGGACCAGTGTGGCAGTAAGTGATATGTGGTGATTATATTCATTCTCAGAATAACATTCGTTCTGAATGTGTGTTGTGGCGTCTCCACGTAAAGCAGATACATTCGTAACGTTGATACGCGCTTTGAATCATTTGAATTCCCTTTTATGTAAATAGACAACAAAAAAATTGTTTCTGTCATGACTGCTGTGATAGAGAGCTTGAAACGCGTCTTCTCCGGCGTGGTTGTAGTTTTCTGCACTTGTAATACAGAGGAGACCATTTGTTCACAAGTGACAAAAAGCAGGTGGCACATTTAGGAAATATTAGAGCTATCAATTCTGGAGCGGTTTCTGTCTGTTCTTTTGAGAAATGCCTGTTTTCTAGAAAGTTGCACGGAATAATACCGATAAATTGAATTGCAATGCAGGTGTTTTGAATTACGCTGCTGCGCTCGAGCTGCATGTGCACAAGTGTCTGACTTACTATGAGATGAAGGGTATATTCATCTATATTTCCGGAACAGGACCACATTAAACAAAGGTTGTTTTATAATAGAATATAAAAGATACATTTACAGTAAAATTCTGTTAATCCGGCATCCAATATTCCAGAAAGTCTGATAATCCAGCACTTGTTTATGTTACAGAATTGTCATCTAGTGTGAAATGTCACAAGACTAGAAGTAGAAGAGAGAGCAAAGTGATGGCAGCATTTACTGTTCAAAATGCGTCAGAATTACGGCATACATGCCATGTACCAAATTTATTAAAGGGTAACTAAACGTTCAACAAACTTCTGACATGTTATAGTGACACGTCAGAAGTTTTGATTGGTGGAAGTCCGAGACCGCCGCCAATCGCTAAAATGACGCTGCAGAAGCGTTGGTGTGAGCGCTCAACCGCTTAGTTTCTATTCGGCTTTTTCCGGAAATCAATGTAGCGCAGTACGGACCCAATAGAAAGTCTATGGGCTGTATACATCGGATTTCCGGAAAAAGCTGAACAGAAACTAAGCGGTTTTAGCTTTGTTAAAAAAAAAAAAAAAAGCGCCGTAAAAAACTGGCGTGAACTAAGCCAACCAATAGGTATTCTAAGAAAGGTAATCGTGTCTAACTTGTCTAGCAAGATGTGCCAAATTTATCAAACCGCAGACGCGATTTAGATCAATTTGGTGCATTTTCTGATTGCCTTGTCTACTTTTACGCTGTCTAAAACGTAGAAAATATTAGGAAATTTGCCCCACCGTGTCTTTATAGAGTGATAATTCCACGTATACCCGCTCACATACTTGCCAACAGTCCTGCAAACCAGACAACGAAAGGGGTGGAGCTTATAGAAATGACAATTAAAAGGGCACTTCCTGGTGTCATGGGTTTGTTTCTGGCGAAATGGGGGGTGGAGCTTAAAATATCCCACAATGTGGGATTCAAATGTTGGCAAATAACTCGTAACCTAAACCTTCATTTTATATCTTGACTTTTTCCGGCCAGTATCGTAACGATCCCTGGTCATATTATTACAGGACTCGCGGCGCTTCTTTTGGAGTCCTCCTGTATGATTGCTTCGTCAATCCTATGCACGGGATGTATTTTCATGTTGCATGTAAAGTAGTTTTACCTCTTTTTATTTTCTATAGACAGTCTATCAATTCACCCAGAGACGGTGCCTCATGAATATTAATCAGGCGGTGCCTCAGTGATGTCACCGGTCACCTGACAAACCACGACTTCACATATCACAGTACCTAATGATGACCTGAGAATTACAATCTATACACAGTTAAATTCTGATAATCCGGCATCTTCAAAGCAGCCGCATTGCCGAAATGTTGGAGTTTTCGAAAAATGTACCATGTTGAGGATAGTCTGCAGGTGGGCAGCAGGTCCGATGTGACTGAAAAATGTTCACTGTCCTCCTTAGGCCTCACTATTTAATGTACATCTATCTATGTAGGCTCCGGGGTGGGCACTACATCACTCTTATACGCCTCCTATAGGAGCGCAGGAATGTCTGCGTCAGGACTTTGGTGAAAAGACCATTTTTTTTTTTTTTAACTTGGCAGGACTCTATTCACACTTTTGTTTTTTATTTTCTTGGAGGTATACATTGGGAGTATTCCCTGACATATATCTCCGACAGAAGACTGTGATGTATGCTACTGTATACAGTGGCTAACGTCGCCAATAGGCTAAAAAAATACCCCCACCCCCCAAAAAAAATAAAAAAATAGTCGTTTCTTTACTGGATCTCTTTATATACTATAGTCTGTGCTACACAGTGGGGAAAAAAAGGTTTGTCGCCGCATACCGGCCCACTTATGTCAAAATGAGCACTCTTTTGGCATACTTTGGGTGCATGGGGCCCTATGGATATGTTCGGCGTATATACAGGGAGCTTTTCCATCGCATACGCCGAACGTAACTAAAATACTAAGTGTGAACAGAGCCTTATATTGCACTTCCGGATCATCGGATGCCGAAATTAGGCCCCATGCACACGTACGTAGTTTTTATCCGCCATCACAGATCCGTAATTGCGGATAAAATACTGACATTCATGTCTATAGGCCACGGACACCTTCTCATATATTTACGGGTGTGTCCGGGCCGTAGTAATGACCCGCAAAGAATAGGACGTGTCCTATTTTTCTCTTTTACGGCCTGTGCTCCTATACTTGTTACCGTGAGCACGGTCCTCAAATGCAGATGACGCTCCGCGGCCCGTCCGAGCAGCATATACTGACCGTAAATACTGCACGGACGTGTGCACGGGGCCTTAGAAAAAAAAGGGTCACTACTTTTTTGTGTCTATAGCGTGAAGATGTCTGACAAATCGCGTATGACTGGGTTATGTTTTCTTTTACTATTTTTGGATTTTTGTTTTGCGATTATTTTATGTATTTTCTTTTTTTTTTATGATTTTTGCATTTCTGTTTTTCTTCAGTTTTTTTTCTTCTGTATATGAACAGGTGGGCTTGGACATATTCCCTCATTTTTCTTCCTCAAACTACCACATATGAAGTGTTACTTCCCGCTGACAGTCACGTTCCTGAGAGAAACGAATCTACGTGAAGAATCCAGTTTCTCTTATTTATTATTATATTATTTTTTTAATAAAACTCTCTTTTTTTTTTTTCTTTGCTGAAACTGTCAGACGTGGATGTAATCCCGGCGTTCGCATAATTATACAATAATTTACCCAGCACGTACCTGTGGCCTTGAACGTCCTTCGTAAAGTATCTTTAAGACTGCTGTAGGGCAGAAGTGATGGACGCTGATTAGCTGGTAGGGTCTAATCAGCTGAGCTGGCATGAAGTGCTAAACTAAATAGCTAATAACTGGCACTGACTAGATAATACTATGGAAAGATTTCTGATGCTACACTCAAGTGCGACAGAGACGGCGAAAAAATAATGCGCCATGATCAGTATACGAGGTGCGCGCGCTTCATAATGTTTCCTCCACCTGCACTAAAAAAGATTATTTTTGGCGTTGTCCTCTTCTATCAAGGTGTTAAACATCTATTTAACCATTTTATATGATCTGTTTTTGGGAGATCTGAATAACCCCAGAGCTCCTGCAGATATTGTCGCGCAAATCAGGTCCCTGCATAATTAGGCAGATTTGACTGACGAGACTCCGGGAAAGCTGAGTACCAGATCTAAAAAGCGGAAAAAAAAAACCCTTTTGGTTTCAATAAGGTTGATTACTGTCAGGTGCCCCTTGTTACAGAAAGCGAAGGGGATTTTCCGATTTCAACAAATAAATGTTATTCTTTGTATTATAATAAGTTATACAGTTTTCCAATATGTTTTCTGTATCAATTCTTCACAGTTTTCAAGATCTCTGCTTGCAGTCCTTCAATAGGAACTTTAATGGTTTACTTCTAGTGGACAAAAATCCATCCTGGTCGTGTGATAGACAGGCTCGCGGCTCGTTACAAGACACAGCTCTGATAACTGTACTGTAACGAGCCATGCACCTGTGTGTCCATCACATGATTATGGACAGATTTTTATCCCCTTGAGGTAAATAATGAAGATTCCTATTGAATGACAGCAAGCAGGGATTTTGAAAACCGAGAGAAGTTTTTACAGAAAGTATATTGGATTATTTTATAACTTTTTATTCAACAAAGAATAATATTGATTTGCTGAAACCAAAATACACTTTTTATGCTAGCCATCAACCTAAATGTGCACAGTTTTGGGAGAGGAGGGAGGGGGGGGGGTGTTACAGACATAGTTGTTGGTCACCAAAAATGGCATCTTAGTTGCTTCCTGTTCCCCTTGATGTCATTAGAGTGGGGTTGTCTAGTGTCCATGAAGCTGTTATATGTGGGGAAACTTGCCGGTAAGTGTTTAATTCCTCTGCAGCGCCTCCACAGGGAAAATTAAGCATTACACGGTGTCCATTTGTAGCAATGTGTGGTCTGTGTAATACAGGACAGGTCCTCCAGAGTGAAAGACGCTCTTTGTAACCGCTCTCCACTCTGGACAAGACATGAGGATCCTGAACATCCGCTTGAAAATCCTTGCTTGAACTTGATGGACATAGTACGATTGAAAAAAGACCTAACTATGTAACAGAGAACCCGCCTCTATTAACTCAGAATTTCCTAAGATGATGTATGACAATGGGTTTTCTCAACTGGACAACCCCTTTTAGCTGAATCCAGACAGCAAAGGTCTCAACTTCAGTCAACACTCCAGCTCTGAGGATTAGTTCTTCCCTTCCCTAAAAGAAGAATGAAGAATTGGTCAAGTAAACACGGATTAGCTGACGTATTTGAAAATATCTGCGTGGAATCCTGAAGCATCGGTCCCAATTGTTGGATTGGGCAGATAAATATGAAGATTGCTGATTATTCATCTGACGTCTATGGGATATCTGACCAGAAATGGAATGGGTCTGTGTGAATTTTCTTTAGCACAGCGCTCCATCGTCGACACCAGAAACTGTACAGTTATTAGATCACGCTGCATTTTTTTTCCGTATGCCCTTTCCCTTGCGATTTTTACACGTTTTTTGCCCTTGGTGACTTCATGGGTAAAAGTGACGGCATTAGAAACCACGATTTATACAGGTGGTAGCGTGATTCCGTTTTTCCTAGAAGCATTTTTAAGAACATTCCGAATGCTTCTAGCTGAGAACATAGTGTCTGAAGGAAGGATGAAGTGTCTGTAATATGGACCCATGCGGACTGTGCGTGCCACCATACAGGGTCTATATGTGCACACGACAAAGCCCTTCCCACATTTTTTGCCCATTAGCGGTGCGTATTCTTCGACACTACTACAGGCGCGTGCCAACAAACCCTAAGATTTTCCTAGATCAGGCCTGGTCTATCCTGTAGGGTTATATAGTAGAATTCAAGAGGAAAAGATCAGCACTCCTTGTGGAATTTGGAAACTAAATCTTCTTTATTTATTTAGATAGACAGCGGAAGGCTGAATAGCTTAGGCTGGGTTCACACGACCTATTTTCAGGTGTAAACGAGGCGTTTTACGCCTCGAATTACGCCTGAAAACACTGCTCCAATACGTCGGCAAACATCCGCCCATTCTTTTGAATGGGTTTGCCGACGTACTGTAATTTTACGCGTCGCTGTCAAAAGACGGCGCGTAAAATAACAGCCTCGTCAAAGAAGTGCAGGACACTTCTTGGGACGTAATTTGAGCCGTTTTTCATTGACTTCAATCAAGAACAGCTCCAAATTACGTCCGTAATGGACGCCTCGCAAAACGCGAGTACGAGCAATTACGCCTGAAATTCAGGAGCTGTTTTCTCCTGGAAACAGCTCCGTAATTTCAGACGTAATGGTCGTTATCGTGTGCACATACCCTTAAAGTGGACACAATACATAAAACGTTCGTCCTCTCTGACGCGTTTCTAGCTCACAAGAGCCATTAGTCATAGAATTTATATAGTAGAACACTAAAGAATCCGCTTGGAAAGTTCACACTATCGTTGATCCATTATCCATACGTTTATTGATGTCAGCACTTGAGTCCGAAACACATAGCTTGCGATTTTTCAATACAAGACAAAACACTTGTGACAACGCTTGTCAGTCCGGAGGACAGCAGCGTGGTGTAATTACCGCTATCCATTTCCGAGATTGTGCAGATAAATCTGCTCCGTCGCAGGATATCCCGGGGTCTCTTTGTATTAACATTGTCATTATTTTCAGTCTAGCCTATAATAGAGCCTCATCTGGTTTGAGTCAGATTGCTGATTTGGCATATTTTTATTTTTTTATCCTCTTTGGTTGGTTCTTTTCAAACGTGCTGCTCAGAAGTCATTGAAGCTGAAAGGTCCCAAGGAAATGCGAAGCATCCTCGCGCTGATGATCTACAGTGGTGTGATTGTGCGGCGGTACGTATGGCTCGTGGGCTGACCACATGAAAGCGCACATTTACAGACCAGATGAGCTTAACTTACAAAGTATGCCAGAGCTTCAAAAGCTGGTAGACGTCCAGTCCCGTGCAAAATAGAAACCTTGTCTTTCTTCTCTTTATTAACAACACTCTGTCTCCGCTGATAATACGGCAGGATCTCGTTTGAACCTGGAACAGTTTCCTCCTCGCCGTTCTGGTAATCGTAGACATGGATGTTGTCTGCAAAGGTGAAATGGCCCGTCTGGCTGATCTTCAAAGGTGAAATGGCCCGTCTGGCTGATCTTCAAAGGTGAAGTGTTGTAGTGTAATATCGAAGGCTTTCATTTCGCACCAGTAGTGATATTATATGTGATACGAGGCCAAGCATCTTCTTATAGCACCTAAAATAAAAAACAAAAATCACCAGTATCAAAAAAAATTCTCTTCTGTCAAGTTATTAAAATTAATCACCAGCTGTTTACTGGTTGGGAAAACTAGGAAACCGCCAATATGGCCGCCGTTATCCAGCTTTCCTCGCGTGTTTAATGGCAAGTCTGCCTGAATTGTGTAATAATTCTTCTCCTGCTTTACTCAAAAAGTATGGCGCTCGTACAGTATCCACAGGCACTGTCAAATATGACGTTTCCACTACATTACAGACCTTCCTCAAGTCACATTGCCAGTTGTATGTATGGATGTGGCACGTCGGAAATGCAACCAAAGTTGCTATAGGAATGGTATCTCCCTTTTGTTTGTTTTTTTTTTCTTTCTTTCGCTATAGGCAGCCACTTGACTCAAAAAAGTTTTAAAAAAGTTCAAGATAAATCTATTAAAGTCCCCCGCATCACCGACTGGCTGTATGTAAAAATTGCACGCCACCCTTGCTCCAATCATCAAGCAGCATCAGATCTATCAGATGAAGTGGACGTAGTTGTAGAGGGAGTACGGACGGGCTGAGCTTGTAAAGTAGAAACTTTTTTCGATTTCTAGTAAAATGGCCAAGACAAAAATTCTCACTAGCAAACTCTTTAAGCAAATTTGCCATTTAGGAGCCTGGAAAAGCTGAGTGATCTAAAACCGCTATTATTGCATCCATATTGGCTGCTCCAGGTGACTTTAATGGGATCTAGCAGGTTTTCATTTCTGACCTGTGAAAAGGAACGGAAACCAGATGGAACCGAGGTTGACTGATGCCGACTGAATCCTACTGAATTCAATGGAGTCCTTAACGGAAATGACGGAACAGAATAACCTAGACGCACATGTTAGTGTGAACACAGCCTAAGGCCATGTTCAGACTCGATTGGTTGCAGATTTTTGGTGCAGATGCAATACGATGCCCATTATGTTGCGGAATTGAAACAATTTTCAACAGCAGATTTCACCCATTGTTATGCAAGTACCAAAATCTGCATCAAATTCAGAATTTCTTTTTTTTCGCCGCGTCTGAATGTGGTCTTAAATAGTTATTCTTTTTTTTTTTTTGTTGTGTTGATTTAAAAGTATCCTGCTGTTTTGTGTATACAGACCTATGTGTCTCCATGGTAACAGACTACAAACAAACCTTTTGTGTAGTCTGATCCTGCAGGGCTATGTTACTCCCTTCCACCTCACTCCTCTTCAGTCTATAGGTAAGCAAGTTGAGCTGGTAGATGGAAGAGAATAACATATGACGGTTCAGACTACACCGGTTTTGTTTTTAGGCTTTTACTATAGAGACCCAAAGGTCTGCATTGGAGCTGTATACATAAAATGGAGCATACGCATCTTGTCCATAGAGGCAGCTGTGTGGATGAGGAATGGAATACACAGAATATTACAACTACAAAAGCCCTCTTATCTCAGTCACCTGAGCGCAGGGGGTCTGGCTCCCCGGAAAACAACCGATTTGGCTGCGGGAAGCCTTTTCCGGCCATACATGGCCACTGCTGGGAAAATGTAGTCTTACATGGCGGCCATTCACATGAGCAACCAAGTCCGCCATTAGAGTGTGGGGGCTCCAGGGTGGGGCGTTCTATATGACGACCATATTCCCTAATAGGCCATATTGACTGGGGTTGCCTTCATGAGACAAGTCCTTTAAGGACAGATACGTTGAATTTTCCTTTTTTTATTACATTAATTTATGAAGATTCATCTAAATTAAGGTCACGGGATTATTTTTTCTCCTTCTGAAATATGACTTCTATAGTTTCGCATTAAACTAACTGTATTTAAGATGACCTTAAGGTTTTTCTGCATTTCGCACAATTGTGAACATAAAGATGTTGGTCTCCTGGAAGGAAGTGCTGATACAGAAGCTGTCAGGAGTTATCATTCTCTCCCGGATTTTTCCTCACATTACTTCAGGTCCTTTCTTTGCAGATAAGCCCTGTGGCTTTATAAACCTCACCTTGTTCCAATTGCTTAAATAGTGGCCGGAGGGGGGAAATTAATGTTGATGTCAAACACAATAACAAGTGACATACAGTTCTGCCTTACATTGCATTAGGGTGAGCGTAACTTTCCGCGTCCTTAGCGCTAGGTGTTAAATGGAAGTGTTTAATAGTCTCCAAGCCCCACAGATCATCTATTAACAATAGAAATGTTCCATTTGGGGCCTTTGTTATACGACAACGCTGTTTTTAAATGATGAAGAATTGTCATGGAGGAACTTGTAGCTTTTATTATCCATTATTTATATAGACCTAGCAGAATCTGCAACGCTCCACCCATTCTATAGTCATTCACGTTGGTCCCTGACCCACGAAGCTTGCAATCTAATGGTTCATAAGGTCCAATTTCATAGGAAGAGCAGTACTGGGGATCTTGGTAGCATCTGCATGGCCTATGTGGGTCCTCCCTGTGCTCTCATCTACTTCCCCAGCCCCTCTGGTTTCATCCAACACTCCAAAAACATACTGACCCGTTATTTTTGACCATTATAAAGGCTCCATTAGGTTAACCCCTTAGTGCATGTGCAATTTAATGATGGTGGAGACACCAGTGGCGGAGATTGATAGCTGCATTTAACCCTTGAGACGCTGCAATCAACACTGATCGCATTATGACCGGGGGGATCGGGGACTCCGTTTGATCTATCATAGTCCTAATGGGGGCTGCACAAGTCCTGGGTACAGGTGCACACCACGCTTGGTGATTATGCTTGGCAGGAATACGCCCCAGACGTATGCAACTCTACGCCTGTGCTGCATAAGTTTTTGTTTTTTTCTTCGCATGCAGTCAACTTCAGCCAAATGTATGCCAGAAGGATTTAGTCTATAGGGACGTTGGACGTATAGGTTGGAAGATTTTCCCAACGTATATATATGCCAGTCATTCATTCCAGATGGGTTGTGAATCTAGCCGAAGGTGAATAATTTTGCCTACTATAAAATGTTAAAGAATACTCAGATAAAAATATGTAAAAAGAAGACATTATTATAATACATTTTAAACCAGTATAAAACAATTATACATATATTACCATAGCTGTACATTCCCGTACTGTCCATTTATTGCACTGCTAAGGGTAATCTGTAATTCTAATAATAATTTTTATTTTGTCCCAAAATTTGAATCTAATAAAATGATATTCGAACATTTATATCCCCCAAATTGGTGTCTACAAAGAATATAACCCGTCCTACAAAAAACAAGGCCTCCTACTGCTATATTGAATATATATCCTTTTGTATCACTATTTTAGCACTATGTTGTTATATTATTATTCTTAGGCCTCATGCACATGACCGTAGCCGTGTGCACGGCCGTGATTTTCGGGTCGGGCGGCTGCAGACTATCAGCGGACTGTCAGCCGCGGGCCGCCCGCAAATCGTACGACATGCACATGGCTGCCGTCATTGTTTTCAATGAGCCCGGACCGCAGAAGATGTCCGTAATAGGACATGCCCGTTCTTTCTGCGGTGTGGGTTCCAGGGCCATGCACGGACCGTAAAAACTACGGTCGTGTGCATGGCCTCATAGAAAAGAACGGGGCCGCAATTCTCCCGTGTATTTTCGGGGGAATTGCGGCCGCAAAAACACGTTTGTGTGCATGGGGCCTTATGATTTACATATTATGTATTTGTGGGGCTTTTCTTGATATTTATTTGTTCAATGTCTTATTTCCAGGGTCCTGTTTACCAGCTCGGTGCTTAATCTGGCCGAACTTGTTGCTCTCCGACCCGATCTCGGGAAGCTGAGAAAAGTCCTATATTTCCATGAAAACCAATTGGTTTACCCTGTACGAAAAAATCAAGACCGAGATTTCCAGTATGGTTACAACCAAATTCTTTCATGGTAAGTGCATTTTTAATATAACGTACGTTTACATGGGCTCCTAGATACAGGGTAGAGCAGATTTCCACGACGCGCTCTTATCGAGGCTCATTTGGCTGAGTATAATTGGGGCAGTTACGTTATAATTTAATTTTTCTCTCTAGTGGTTTAGTTGCTTGTGGTTTATAGTCATTGCAGCAATGCAATGTCTTTGTGGTGAGCTTGTGCTCATACACATGCGAACAAGCAGAGCTGTAGTGTAAAGCATGAAGGATAAAAGGAGGCGGAGCCGAAGCGCAGACTGACATTAGACAATGCAGCTAAGCTGAATCGGAAATAAAAGCAGCCAGCACTAATGGAAATAACTTCTGCGTTATAGTTACCATGCTAAGCCCACACTGTACTTCCACTTTAACCCCTTAGATACTGCGATCGCTATTGCCTCAGCATCTAAGGGGTTAACCGGCTGGTATCGGAGCTAGCTCTAGACCCTGCCTTTACAGCAGTGTGTAATATACAGCTGACGCCCGCTGGAGATGGCGCAGGCTCAGCTTCTTCACCATCAGTACAGTTATATTGCAATGCAATGCGCTAAGACCTTGATGGCGGCGATGTAACTGTATGTGAAACGTCCCCAAGGGGTTAAAGGACAAACCCAGGAGCTCTGCAACATGCGTCGTGGTCAAAACGTTTTTTTTTTTCTGCGTCTTTTGAAAAAAACGGGGCAGAGCCGCGCCAAACTGCAAATTCACGGTGACCTTGTAAACATTAAGACTAATCGTGTAAACCCGGCCCTACACCCAGTTATTTGTGTCATCACAGGCGGAAAAACATAACTGGTAAACCACCATAATAATAGATACAATCCGAGGCCGTAAACCTGAACGAGCGATTAAAGGAGAAGATAAAAAATGCAAATTGTATACAAGAGCGAAACATTAATGTATTGACTTTTATGTAAATGTCATGTCTGCTGCAGAGAGAACTTTCAACCCTCTACTAACCTTTCATATTTAAAGGCATTATAACCTCAAATCCGCGCTCCGCTTCGTTATTCCTGCAGGGAAATGCATATGTTACACGTAGTTTTAGATGATTTTTCCTCTGTAGATTCTGTGTAAACTCGTGGGGCTGCATCTATTTCCCCTTTACATCTCTTGCCATTTTGCAGTTGTTCCGATTGAAAGTGCAATGACCTGTCCACAGAGTTTAAGGCAGCACAGAGTATTTCAGGAGCCGCATTCTGCTCCCGTAGGTAAACGGGGTAGCAGCACTGCGAAGACCGCACAGAGAATTAATCGGCGGTCAGGATAGAACGTAGCAGCTAGATGTGGGGAACACATCCAGCTGCTAAGTGAGACACAGCAGGGCGCGCTTCCTACACAACCGTGCTGTTAGCTATACAGCTGACGGCTGTCAGCCGTGCTGTAGGATCTTGTGCGGGGTGGTGACTTGCCAATCATGTGAAGGTGTTATTGAGGACAGGAGTGGAGGAGAGGTAACAGACTGAGAGCTACGTAATGGTAAGAGCAGAGTTCACAGCAGCACAGAATATTTCAGGAGAGGAGCGTGCAGATGTTGATGAGTGTATGACGCTGACTGGTCACTGATTGGTCAGCGTCATCCACGTAAACACGGCCAGTTAAAAACACAATACACGCCCAGTTGGACATAATGAAAAAAAAACGCCCAGTTGTCCATTTCAAAGCTCATTTGCATATATATAAAATAGCTCATAACTTGGCCAAAAATGAACGTTTAAAAAAAAACAAAAAACGTTACTGTTCTCTACATTGCAGCGCCAATCACATGCCAATCACATGCAATAGGAGATAGGGGTTTGAGAATCTGGTGACAAAGCCTCTTTAAAGGGGTTGTCCCAAGATTAAATGTTATCCCCTAACCACAGAATAGGTGATAACATGCTGATCGGTAGGGTTTCCCGTTCCTCCGAATGAATGAATGGAGCGGCAGGTCGAGCATGCGCCCTGCTTCTCCATATACGGTCTATGGGATTGCCGGAAATAGCGGAAGCACAGCGTTCGTCTATCTCTGGCAGTGCCATAGGGAATGAATGGAGCAGCAGGGCGCATGCCCAACCTGCCACTCCATTCATTTGGAGCAACCGAGCCCCGCTCTTGTGATCAGTGTTGGTCCCGGCGGTTGGACCCCCACCAATCAGCATGTTAGCACTTATCCTGTGGTTAGGGGATAACATTTAATCTTGGGACAACCCCTTTAAAGCGGACCTGTCACCTCTCCTGACAGGTTTGTTTATCTAAATACCTGTATTCCCCATGAAACAACAATTCTGAAATATATTTTCTTAGAACGCTGCATTATGCCGTTCCTCTGTTATTCATCCTAGAAATGTATGAATAAATTAACAACTGGGCGTTACAATACCCCTTGTCAAAGGGGCATGACCCTGCATAGTCTCACTCTGTCAACACTGATTGGGCATGATCAGTCACACAGCCACAACTGGTAACACCCAGCTGTCAATTTATTCCTAAATTTCTAGGAGGAGTAAATGAGGAATGGCACAACCTAGAGTTCTAAGAAAATATGCACCAGAATTGTTATTTCACTGGGAAATATAAGTATTTACTCAATGTCAGGAGAGATGACAGGCGCATATGCTGAAAAAAAAAGGGATCTGACGGAATGTGACCAAAGACTTATATGTACGTAAAGACCAACGTACCTGCCCCTTTAATGCTGACATCAAATCCTACAGTTCTTCCATTTATACTCCGATCAGGATACTTACCCCCCCCCCCCCTCCATTCTCCTCCTTCAGTCCGGGGTCTCTATATTATGTCTATCAGCAGATGTACAGTAGAGAGAATCCAGTCGCTTCAGTGGGTGGAAAAGCGAGAATTAGAGGTCAGCTTCCTTTATCTTGTATAATGGAGTGTGAGGAGCCTTTTTGATAAATTTCGGAGCATACGACGTCTCTCGTGCTCCATTATAGCCAATGAAGCATATCCGCATCAGTTTTATCCGTTATAGCTTCACATGGAGTTAAATAATGTTCTAGACCTTTAACAGGAGCGCTGCGCCATTTTCACGAGCTGCTAAGCCATCACTCAACGATGTATCTTAATGTAAGCTGCGTGTGAAGTAAAAGATGATGGCGCGAACATGTCACAAACCCCCGTTATGTCTGTGCATTGGCCAGTATGCTGAACGTCTCGCTTAACCTTCAGTGACGGGCATGGTTAACATTATATTAGGCTGATAGACCCAACGGCAAATGTGTCTAATTATGCGGTGATACAATTTACCTCTCCGTATCGCTATGTAAATAGTCACATTTGCCATTCAGGAGTCTGGGAGAGCTGACTGACAATTTTTGGGGAAGCTGTAATGGCAGAAAACATGATTGAACATGTTGGTCTGTCTATAATGTGGCTTCTTGAATGGATCATAAGGAAAGAAGAGCGGACTGGTCAGCTCTCCTGACATGTCTGTTTTTAGTGAGTACTTCTATTCCACGTGAAATAACAATTCTGTAGCATCTTTTGTGACGTTCCTCTTTTATTCCTCCTGGAAATATATGAATAAATTGAAAACTAGGTATTACCATTCCCCTTGTCAATAGAGTATGTCCCTACACTGACACTGTTCACACTTATTGCTAAGTTCTTAATCCATTTCCAGGAGGAATAACAGAGGGACAATGCAATGAAGATTTCGAAGGAAAGATGCTCCAGAATTGTTCTTTACTGATTTACAATTATTTACTGAAGCAGACATGTCAGGAGAGGTAACAGGTCACCTTTAAAGGGTTATCCTATTTGGACAATGCCTTCTTAGAATGAAATCACCCTGGCAATCAGCTGTAATATCAGGGGAAGCTCCACACCGCCACTCATTTTACCTGTAGCGGCCACTGCTGGAGAAATTTAGTATTACATGGTGCCATTTCAACTACTCTTAGCAGCAACTCTCCCCTCAGGCTTTATGAAGGGGGGTGGTGGGGTCCTGAATAGGGTCTTTACTTCGATTAAATTTATATATAGAGCTAGTAGGGCACATGGGAAGGGATTGTCCATGGTTTCCTTAATTGAAACATGCAAAATCTCTAAACTCATGACTGCAGTCATCAACTGGACCAACACGGCTGCTATTAAAGGGTGGTCACTCCGCTTTCTCAGACTCCTGAATGGTAAATCTGTCCTACTATTCAGTGATGCATCGCCTGCTCATCTATGACTTCATTGCTGATCCAATATAGTATTTGGAAATCTGCGTAACAACAGCTGTAAGGCTATGTTCACACAGGGCGGATACGCTGCGTAAAAGTACATGTTGTATCCGCCCTGGTCCGCAGTGAATTTCGGAAACTGCGGAAAACCGCGGGAAAAAAACAACTTACCTGTAACCATGACGATGCATCCCTCTGCCGTCCTGCAGCCCAACCTTCTAGTATGACTTTTCATCCCATGTGACCACTGCAGCCTGTGATTGGCCTGGATGAAGAAGCACAGAATTCTGGGTAAGTATAAGATTTTGAATTTTTTTTCTGAGTTGCGATTTTTGATGCGGATTCGCAGCTTTTCCGTGGCAAAAAAAATCGCAACATCTGCTTTTTTTGTGGGTTGAACTCAATGGGGAAAACTCACAACAAAAATGCAGCGATTACGCAAATACAATTGACATGCTGCGAATTAAGAAACCGCATTGCAGGTCAATTTCTGAGCGTTTTTTCCGTTTATCATTTTCTCGACGTGTGGATGGGATTTGTTCAAATCTCATCCACTCTGCTGCTACTGTATTACGGTACGGTTTTTCCGCAACGAAATCCGTTGCGGAAAATTCTCAGTAATCACGCTGCATGTGAACCCGGCCTAAGAGCTGTAATGGCGGCCTTGTTGGTTGTCACCCAGCTTTCCCAGAAATGTATATGACTAAGAAATGTCCAAATATGATGACACTAAACCGACGTGGACGAGGACTTGCATTTAAAAAGGGAAAAGTAAAATGGTCTTGAAAGAAAGAGTGACCTGGGTTCACGAGCTCGTTGTCATACTTATGCAATCGCTTGATGCAGTTTTTTTTATTGTGTCTTGTGCTTTCCTTGGGGACGGGATGAGTGGTCTTATGCTGTGAATATTGCATTATGAAGTCTTCATGTCTTCAATCTTATATTATTTAGCGCGACAAGCACCTGACAGTAGAAAGACAGAAAAGAGCATCAACCGTTGTTGTAGTGACCTCCATACACTTGTATTGTGCTATGATGGCAGACGAAAGGCTGTACCCGCTGTTGTGTAGTTATGATATGCAAAATACACCCTCCATTGTTTCAGCTGGTGCCCCCTGCCCTGTCATTAAACATTAAAGGGGCTCTCCAGAGTCTGTGGTGACTACCGTTTCCTCCTATGGCCAACGTAGGGTTGCCGATAAGAAACTGATGAACAGCAAGTGTTCAATTCCCCAGCAGCGCCACCACAGGGAAAAATGAAGCATTACACAATTCCTATTTAAATCAGTCAGCTCCGCACAACACACTGGCCTGCCGGGTCCTCCAGAGAGAGAGAGAGAGAGAGAAAGAGAGACTCTCGTAGCCTCTTTCTGCTCTGACTAATAGAGGAGGGTTCTGAACAGGGACCCCCCCCCTCCCCTCCTAATTATTTTCTTAATTCAGAGTGTTTGGTCCAATGATCAAAGCTTAGTTTTTCTGATGTAGAGCTTTACATCCACTGAATAGACTGTTAAAAAATAAAATGTTGGCTTCCTGCAGCCAACACTAGGGGGAGCTTGGGAGCTTACCGCATGCTGTTTTATTACTAAGGCACCCTGTACACCACGTTAATGCCCTACGTTTAGCGTGTAAGTAGCATAGTCCTTTTTTTTTTTTTTTTTAATAATGCCATTGAGGCATCAATCACAGGTATGCATTGCACATATACGACAGGGAGAGTCCCCAGGGGTGTAGTTCCCCAGAAGAGCATCAGGTAGCGCTCTGCTCAGGGATTCCGGCCTGGGGAATCTCCTGTCCTCATTGTCTTGTATGGACAGTGACGTCTGGATCTTCCCAGGGGGGATCAGGTGACTTATCCCACTGTATGCCTATACAGTGCAGGCTTTCTTTGGTGAAAGGCAATACGCTGATGTGAAAGGCCCTTAAATTCAATGTATAATATATAGTGAGCTCCCTCTAGTGGTGGCTGCGGCAGCCCGAATTTTAGCTTCCAACCCTATGTCTATACAGGGGATTTGTATCTTTGACCCCCAATATACTTTAGATACTGTAGATTAAGAAAATTATTAGTACAAAATTTTGGATATAAAAAATAAAAATGTGGTCTTCAAAGGCGGGACGGGACATTCACTTTAAGCCTACAGAACTTCTGACATCCGTCCATGGGAGTTGCGCCTCTGTATACCGTATGGGTGGAGGCAGGAGAATCAGTGAAGTCTAATATAGCTGAAAATTACATTGTATAAACTCAAATTTTACATCGGTTCTTTATATTTTTACTTCCAGCTTAGTCGCGGACATTGTGGTGTTTAACTCCGCCTTCAACATGGAGTCTTTCCTAACGTCGATCAGCAAGTTCCTAAAGATGATTCCAGACCACCGGCCCAAGGAGCTAGAGAAGGTCATCAGGCCTAAATGTCGGGTTATTCATTTCCCCATCAGATTTCCTGACGTCAGCCGGTACGTGACCTCACTCGTTGTGTTTGTTGCTTTCTGGCAGTGGTCAGATCTATATATTGTGACTGATAAAAATGAGACGGCGCAGCTATTATTTGATTTACCAGCAAAGGTAAGTGTTTAATGACCCCTACATATTGTCTCAGGTGTAATATACTTACCTTGCAAATTTTGCACCGTTTCCGTGTTGCTGGTCAACACAGTCTCACATTCTGATGTCATCGCTGTACCATGATGTCATCCAGCGCATCACGTCACATGACTGGGCCATTAATCGCTCGCTGTTATTGATGATGTGTCGTCCACAGTGACAGAATTGGCATACGAGGTGCGTCCCAAAAGTAATGAGAATGATTTCCAAAATAATCCTTCAATTCAAAAAACATACATATGGGATCGATTACCTTTTAAAGTAAGTCCCATGGGACTAAACACAAAGATTCCAGCGACACTTCTATTCTTCGCAGCAGTCCTGGAAGTCGGGGGTTGCTCAGAACCCTCATCGCGGCTGAATGGACGTTTTTAACAGTACCAAAATGGTGTCCTCCCTCATCTGCGATTAGTCTGATATTTAACAGTCAGCCCCGATCCAGCGAGGCCTTGATAACGGACACATTTTCATCGGTTCTTGACGTTAAAGGTCCCATGAGCGCTGTTCATCCTCAACCGCTTCCCTTCCATCCTTGAAGGCCTAGTGCCATCTGAAAACTTGGGCTGACGACAAAGCAGCTGCCCCATACGCCGTCTTCAGCATCTCTAGGGTTTCTGAAGCTGTTCGATGCTCCTCTGCATTTTCGTCCGGGACGAGAGGGAAAACAAGGTCGCATTTTTGTAACGTACCGACGCTTCGAAAGGCTCAGGCTCAACTGAGAATGGTCAGGCCGTATACCTGAGATACCCCCCCCCCCCCCGCAACAACCTCCATCCCCACTTTTCCCCCTTGTGTGGCGACTAAAAAATAATTCTCATTCCTGTCGAGACGCACCTCGTATTTTTGTTGAATGCTGAATAATCAGTGTTTCCGGACCATAAAGTGCCAAATTAAAGGAAATTGAAAGGAAAGCTGGGTGACACCAATATTGCTTCCGTTCCACATGCAGTAGGGTACAGGCCCATAGCAAATATCAAGCTAGGTCCCCATTTTAGTGCTAGGCTTTGCCACCCAGAACAGAAGGGCATTCTGTTTGTTTCCCCTCCATGTCAATTCCCCACCTCTCTGTTTTCTTTACAATGCAGTTCTTGTGTAGAGGGGAGTCCTAATAACAACAGAGATGGAACAATCAGGGTTGGCCCCGCGTCTCCAAGGACCCCACAGCAGCCTCATTTAGCTGCTTGTATGGTATGTACACCCTTGCCCACGGAGGTACTTACCTGGTTTTCCCTGTCTTCTAAGTGGCAAGTCTCTCTATGTATGAAATAACCCTCTCACCCCTATAATGATGCACAGCTAGACAAATTTGCCTTTTAGGGATGTGGTAAAGTAGGGCAGAAACACCTACGGAGGTCATTTGTAGCCATTTCCTATACCTCAAACTTTAATGCAAACATTTGTTTACTTTGAAAATGTTTAATTAGAGGGGGCAACACACTTTAACCCCTTAATGACCGGGCCATTTTGCACGTTAATGACCAAGGATTATTTTTTGTTTTTTCACGGTCGCATTCCAAGAGTCGTGACTTTTTTTTTTATTCCGTCGACATAGCCGTATAAGGGCTTGTTTTTTGCGGGCCAATGTGTAGTTTTCATTAGTACTATTTTGGGGTACATAGGACTTATAGATTAACTTTTATTTTATTTTTTATGGGGGGAATGGGAGAAAAGAGAGAATTTTGCCGTTGTTTTTTGCGTTTTGTTTGGACGCCGTTCATCCGGCGGTTTAATTAATGTGTTCATTTTATTGTTCAAGTTGTTACGATCGCGGGGATACCATATATGTGTGTGTGTGTGTGTGTGTGATTTTGTTTTGACAGTTTTACTAAATAAAACCACTTTTTGGGCCAATCAGGACACTTTTTGGGCCCATCAGGACACTTCACTATGCGATCTGTTGATCGCATATATAATGCTTTGGTATACTTAGTATTATTGCCTGTCAGTGTAAAACTGACAGGCAACCTATTAGGTCATGCCTCTGGCATCGCCTAACAGGCAGATGCTGAAGACAGACCTGGGGGTCTTTGTTAGACGCCTGGCTGTCATGGAAACCCGACGGCGACCCGCGATTTGTTTGCGGGGGCGCCGATCGGGTGACAGAGGGAGCTCCCTCCCTCTGTCAAACACATTAAATGCCGCTGTCACTATTGACAGCGGCATTTAATGGGTTAAACTGCCGGAATCGGCGCACGCTTCGATTCCGACAGTTGCAGCAGGAGCCAGGCTGTGTATAACAGCCGGGCTCCTGCCGCTGATCGCATGGGTACGCTGTCAGTACCCGCGCCATCACAGGACGGATATATCCGTCCTCCTGCGCGAACTAGCAGCTGCTGAGGACGGATATATCCGTCCTTCGGCGTTAAGGAGTTAAAGGGGTAAGATAAAATTGATGGCCTCCAGGTAGGCGATCAATATCTGATCGGTCGAGGTATGGCTCTTGCCACCCTTCCAATCAGCTGTTTAAGGGGCCCGCTGCTTCCCCTTCATCTCTTACAAATGGGAGAAGGCTGCAATACTGTGATCTACCACTACGACGCCATTTGACAATATGAAGCAGTCCCATTAATTTCTATTGCCCACGGACACCTTCCCGTATATTTACGGGAAGGTATCCGTGACGTCGAAAGGCTCTGCAAATGATAGAACATCACCTATTTTTTACTTTTTACGGGCCGTGCCCCCATTCTTTATATGGCAGCACGGCCCACAAATGCGGGTGGCTGTCGCCAGCCGTGCCCGTGATTACGGGCATGTTCGTGTGCAGGGGGCTTAAGGGATGAAGGAGAAGCAGCAGCCCCTTTAAACAGCTGATCAGTGGGGGTACTGAGAGTCAGACCACCACTGATCAGATATTCTGATCCTGAGGATAGGCCATCAATTTTATCTCGCCGGACAACCCCTTTTACACCACTTGTTGCAATAAAAGTTTTGCTTATTAGAAGACTGAATTACTGTTTATTATAATATGCCACTGGTTTTTTTTTTTTTTCATTGCTTTCCCTTATCCTTCCTCTTTAAAATACTCATGTAGCCCGTGAGTTCATTTCATGTACAAATTGCACAGCTCCCCTGAAACTAGCTGAGTGGAAATGGAGAAGAAAAAGGTTAGGGATTGCTGTGGCCAAACTGAGATTTATAAAGCAAGCTCTTAGCCCAGAGTGTTTTTGAGTTATTTTCAAATGGTAATTTGCTTTATCCAAACCAAACGCATATAGTGTAAGTAAGTGATTATTTGCATGACTGACAATCATTCCCTGCCCGCAGTCTTTTTAAAATGCATAATTTTGCAGAGATGCAAAATAAAATACAAAAAAAATCAAAAATCTCAAGGCTAAAGAACTTAGGTGATTTATTTTGTGCTGTCTGACCTCTATTTCGGCTCTGTCCTTAACTCATTGTATTCTCCATTTGCAATATTTCAATTGCATTTTGCCCTAAACTTTTTTTTAAACAAAAACATTAGCAAATATTAGTCCCGGAGTCGTCCTCTTCTGTCAAGTTGTTGCAAATTTTTTAAAAAAAAATTCTGTAGGTTTATGTGTTTTCTTGGAAAGCTGGGTGACAACCAAAACATCCAGCACTGTTACCCAGCAGAGTTTAACTTTACAGAAAAACTTCCTTGGATGAGCTCGACAATCTTCTGACATCAGTCAAGTCGAAATTTAACATGTCAGATACTTGATTCTCTCATGGGACTACCTGTGACCACCACATTAGTTGCAGATCCTGTTGAAATCAATGTGATCTGCTGACTATAGTCCTTGGTTAGACTTTCAAAGTGTGCAGAGTCCATAGAAGACTCGTCTGACTGTGGATGGAAAAACAGACTCCGGGCCAAGTCATTCAGATAGTTCAGACACTTAAAGGGTTACTCCGGCCAAAACTAAACTTCCCCATGTGACCATTATGGTATTCCATGTGTCCTGTTATTTTTCTTGCTGCTTCCATCCCCATATATCAGACCGGGACGGTTGCTTAGCAGCAGTGTGAATCAGACTCGGTGACTCCTTTCTCTACTTGAGTCCATGGAGATCTATGTGTCACCCATCACAGGCTTCAGCGGTTCCTGTACCACACTAGTTTTGCACAGGGGGAGGGACAGAAACTTTGATCATCAGCTACCATTGATACTTAAACCGGTTCCTGTCACACAGGTGTAGAAGAATGTAGTGCAGCCTCCCTGGCTGTATGGTTTCTCAGCTTATTTAGGGGTATATAGAGAGAATGATAATCAAAGTGTCGCCCTGCATGCAGAAATGATATGGTCTTTAGCTGGTCATGTGATGCTTTACTGAAGCATCATGGGATTGATAGCAAAGCAGAGAGGAAGAGAAAGCTGGAGAAATCTAAGAATCAAAATGGAGGCCTTTATAAGGCACAGACTAGGCAGAAGTTCAAAAAGTAAGTACAGTATACATAAGAAGTGTAGGGTGTGGTATACAGTCAGGTGCAGACATGGAAAGTTGTGTTTCCACTGGAGGTCTTTTCATGGACCCGTCTGGTAGCATATACTGTAGCAGCCTTCGTATGACACGAACTAAGCCCGTTTTCACCCAAGTTGAGAACAACCGTATCTTTTTGTTTTCTGATTTTTATTTTTTATTTTTTTTGGGTACTTACCCTATAAGTTTTCCAACGTTTTTCCAGTAGAAGAAACAAACTGGGCAGTCCTCATCGCTTACCCACGTGACCTCTCAGCCTACCATGTAGCCTAGATTTACCATGGTATGCCTTCGTCTTCAACAGCGCTTCTGTGCATGCTTGCAAGTATTTCTTCTTAATATATTACAATGTCACAATTACGGCGCGTGCGTGCCTTGGCGCTATTGACTTCTATGGAGAATTCACCGCACGTGGTGTGTTTTACAGCGCTACTGAGGCGTCTATACGTTGCGTTGCTGAATAAAGGGCCTCTTCGCATGCTTGTCCTGAATACTAGTGGACTACAGGAGGACGTAACCACTAGCAACATAACAAAAAACAGGCTATGTTAAGGGGTTATTGACAAACCGTGTACTTCTATATATTGGAGAGATAATCTTCGGAAAACCCCTGTAATAAAGATCATCTAAAAGCTGCTCATAGTACTGCGCCATTCGGGGAAGCTTTCAAAAGGGTGCGTCATATGCTAATTATGGCACTTACTGGCCTGATTGGCTGAAAGGGACCACATGGTCACAGCTGACACTCCTTGCGGCACACAAGTACCGTCACCATGTGGCATGCGTTGCACACTTGTGAGCAGGATGCTGATCGGCTAATAGGGTTGAGCAGTCGCAGGTAAATTTAATTCTATACAGAATAAGCACCATCCGCAGAATACAGGTACTGTTGATGGCAGCTTGCATTCTGTTTGTGGAGCTGACAGCTGCGGGGAATCTGAATTTTCAAGGGCTTTCCTGCTATTGAAGAAATCTAAGAAGTTTCATGCTGCACGTGAACCTTGAACAAGGAGAGACTGATGCATTGTGATGCCGAGGAAAAACAAATCCGACAAGGAAAATGCCTTTGTTGATATGGCAACAAAACTTTCCCTGTGTTTACGGCGCTCCAACTGGCGCGCTGCTCGGTATAAATGTCTGTAAATTGCTCAGCGTCAAACCCCTCATCCGAATCTGCTCTAGAATATGATATTTCTGCAGACGCTCGGCGGTAGTTGCAGAATTATTGTGAATGTTTAATGGCTGCAGAAAATTGTTCTTGTTACTGATCTGTTATTTTACACTACACCTTTTACATTTTTTAGAAGGCTGAGAACAATACAACCACAATACAGCACTTGTCTCGGTTTAATCCGGCCCCGAGTAATGGAAAAGCCATGTTCAAATAAAAAGAGGCCTATTGGGATTTCTACGTTTTATTTTTCAACAAATACTATCATGAAGATAACATGTAAGCACTTTCCCTGGCACTCTTCTCCTAGATTCTAGGAGAAATCCTCCTACACGATGAAGAACTAGGTCGTGTCAGCTAAAGGACCACTAAGGCTAGGTGACAACTTCTGCCAAAAGATATTACAACCCATAGACTAAGATTGCAGTTCAGTGCATCTGGGACACTGTGGCAACCCAAAGTTGTAGTCAAAGTTAATCGGTCAGGTCTCTAACCGGCAGTATAGAGAGACGAAAGGGCGCTGAGCTTGAGGGTATATGGCCTTCTATGATTTGGTTCTGAATTTATATATAAAAAGCTGTTTAAAGGGTAACTAAACTTCCAAAAAACTTTTGACATGTCAGGAGTTTTGATCATTGGGGGTCCGAGCACTGAGACCCCCACTGATCGCTAAAACGAAGATGCCGGAGCGCTCGGTTGAGCGCTGTGCCGCTTAGTTTCTGATCGGCTTTCATCGGAATGCCGAGCATGTGGTGTACGGGCTCATGAGTCTATTAGTCCACACACCGCTCACTCGACTTTCAGAGGAAAGCCGATGGGAAATGAAGCGGCACAGAGCGCTTCTGCTGCTTCATTTTAGCGATCAATGGGGTTCTCTGTGCTCGGACCCCCACCGATGAAAACTTCTGATGCATCACTATGACATGTCAAATGTTTTTGGAACATTTACCCTTTAAACTCTCCCGTCGATCAGAAAATTATTACCTATCCTATGAATAGGTGGATTCTGTGAATACCCCTTTAAGACTCCGTAGCTGGATCTCTGCAAGGAGAATCCATACCTTCCAAGTGTAAAGAGGTAATAATGTATTCAGAAAGCCCATTCTGGTTTGTGAAGTGGTCAATAGTCACAGTATTTTAAGGATTGTATATGCAAAATTTGCAACAAGGAACTCCACTCCTACAACCCAATTGTTCTAGTTATTGTGCACCATAAGTAGCTGTCTGATTCCAGCCTTCACTACACAGGCAGCACCATCACAGGAGAGCGCATAGAGGGACTCCATATTGTTACTTTCTATAGTATAAAAGATCTAGAACGCCATGGTTGCTGTATGACATTTCAGACCAGGAACATCTCTGTATGGAGACACTGAATCAACTTCTTTAGTCATATATATAGATGCTTGGTCTGTATTATCCCGTGCATTGAGACCCAAGGATTTGGCAAGCCACCCCCTGCTAATGAACACGGAGAACAAAAGACTGGAATTATTTAATATTTCTAAGGCTCCGTTCACATCTTGTTTTTCAGGCACGTCTGAGGTATACGCCGGGAGTATTTGCTGACGTGTGTGTATGGCAAAAAAGTGTCCTTTAGGCATACGCTGGGCCGGCATGTGTCAGCATACCTTTTTTATTTTTTATAACTATCGAAAAGCCGGGTCTACCACGGTTTTCTCTGCAGTCGTAACACAGTAAAGAAGCGTATACCACATGGTATACAGGTTCTTTTTTTTTTTACAATGGGAGTCAATGACTGATGTATGCCACTGTATGCCATGTAGTGACATATGCCGGAGAATATTTCCAACTTATAACAACTTATACTTCCAACGTGCCTGAAAAATGAGAAGTGAACTTAGCCTTCGTATCACCAAGTATGTGTTGAACATATGAGACATGCATTATATGATAGATCTACACACGCCCTGCCCATATATCCTGTCCCAAAACCTGCAGCACTCACTGGCTTCAGTTTGACTTACACATGCTAGAGTCACATGAGGACGTACATGGGGAAAAAATGTGCAAGCCAGGTTATAGACCAGAGCAATTTTTTTCTTTTTAATTTTTCTTTTGATCCTGCGATCCTGGGGATTATGACTGTAGACAACATCCTATAAATCTCCTGCTCAATAGAAAATCAATGACGATCATTCGGTCACCAAAGATCTACAGATTAAAGCTAGTTTCACTCGTATTTTTCATCTGCACTGCGCCGGTGTTTATACAGTCCATGTTGTGGAGCCAATATTAATCTATGGGGCTTCTCTTGGCTGTCTTATGTGTTCTCTGTTCCTCTTTGGAAGACGTAATATTATTTAGCATAATATGGGTGAAACACTTATTCAAACATATGATCCGTATTAATGGACATATTAGGGATCCGCATTCTCCCTTTGGAGTCATGCACTTGTGTGAAACTAGTCTAATGTTTTGACTGCTGGTTCTCAGTCAGTTCTTCAGGTCCTTCGTTTTGCTACCAAGTTCACAGAATATATTGGGATTGAGTAGGGTCTCTTGTCCGTGCCAGTGGAGACCCTTACTTACCAAGACCATTAAACTGACTGTCAAGGTGTATCTGTACTATTTTAGGGTAAAACACAATAAAGAGTTCTTCCCAACCCCTGTCCATGTGTCTAATATTGCATATAAATGTCCTAGATTGAAGTTCTCCACTAGGGGCCCCCTCTATTAGCCAAAGAGGAGAGTCGCAGCAGGAAGAATGTGCAGCACCCGCAGCTTCTCCAGCCATAACAACGGTTCTCCAGGGTTTTTGCTGCCGGACCTGCAGCAATCTGCTGTCACCAGTAGATTCTCATTTAGAGGAGGGGTGTTCCAACTAGAACAGCGCCTTTAAGTCCACTCACTAAGGGCTCATTAAGATGAGCGCGTATCTCGTCCGTGTGGCGGTCGTTAAAACAACTCATTTATTTCAATGCGGCCTTTCACACGACGTTTCAACGGAGCGTGTGAAGGGTCTGTGAAAAGATAGAATATGACTCTAGTCTATGGGGTATCCGTGACAACGCGTCCCACATGGGAGCACCTCAGACGTAAAAAACTGCGTTTTTTTACGTCTGAGCTTAGCGACTCTCGTCTGAATGTAGCCTTGTAGCAAATGTGTGTGTGTATATATATATATATATATATAGACCCACACACACTGTGTGTGTGTGTGTGTGTGTGTGTGTGTGTGTGTGTGTGTGTGTGTGTGTGTGTGTGTGTATACTGTACCAGTCGAAAGTTTTTGGACACCTTTTCATTCCTAGGGTTTGTTTTTTTTTTGTTTTTTTTTTCTACGATGTAGATTCATATTGAAGACATGTAAACTTTGACATGCAAACGCTCGTTCTTCTACTGATTGTATAATTTTAAATGCCCAAAATATTATCGATGCCGGCAGCACATCTCCCTGTATAAATAGGGAGACGCGCTGCCAACATGATGATAATGTATGTATGGGGACGAGCGGTCGTAGTAAAAGGAGCAAACGAGCGCCGATCAACGAGCTGTCTCCAAAATAGCCCGGTCTGACAGTACCTTTACCTCTGCTGCAGGGGATAAGCTCGTTAGAGTTACCAGCGCCTCAGATCAGAGCCACATAAATGCTTTACAGAGATCAAGTACCAGACACATCTCCACATCAACTGTTCAGAGGAGTCTGCGAGAATCAGGCCTTTATGGTCAAATTGCAAAGAAGAAACTACTGAGGAACAAGAATAAGAGAATTGTTTGGGCCAAGAAACAGAAGGCATGGCCATTAGACCAGTGGAAATCTGTATTTTGGTCTGAGTCAAAATGTTAGATTTTTGGTTTCAACCGCCATGTCTGTGAGACGCAGAAAAGTTGAGCGGACGGTTTCTACATGTGTGGTTCCCACCGTGAAGCATGGAGGGGAAGGTATGATGTGGGGGTACTTTTCTGGTGACACTGTTGGTGAGTTATTCATAATTCAAGGAACACTTACTCAGCATGGCTACCACCTCATTCTGCAACGACATGCCCTCCCATCTGGTTTGTGCTTAGTTCATTTGTTTTTCAACAGGACAATGGCTCCAAGCACACCTCCAGCCTATGTAAGGGCTATTAGACCAAGAGGGAAGGCGATGGAGTGCTGCGTCCGATGACATGGCCTCCACTATCACCAGATCTAAACCCAATTCCGATGGTTTGGAAAGAGTTGGACCGCAGAGTAAAAAAAAAGCAGCCAACAAATGCTCGGCACCTCTGGGAACTTCTTCAAGACTGTTGGCAAACCATTTCATGTGACCACCTCATGAAGGTGATTGTGAGAATTGCAAGTGTGCAAAGCCGTCATCAAATCAAAAGGGGGCTACTTTGAAGAATTTAAAATATAAAACATTCTGGTTTCACGCTTTATTGTTTACTACTTAATTCCATGTGTTCCTTCGTAGTTAGCATGTCTTCAATAAGAATCTACAATGTAGAACCCCCCCAAAAAAAAAAAAAAAAAATGGCTGTGTAAATAGCCTCATAGAAATACATTGATTTTTATGCAACCGTGTGACAGCCGTTAAAAAAAACGACCGTCACACGGCCGTTTTTACCGTTAGTGCGAAAACTGAAATTCTAATGAAATTCGAATCCGTACAGAATCACAAACGCCATCCTTGCGCCATGACTACAGTATTAGCGGCAAGGTCTGTAGCAATACAAACATTTCCGGAAGCATCTTTCAATTTGGATTTCTCTTCTGTTATCTTTAGGAGAGCAAAAAGAAGGGCAGAGGGAGTGGATTAACACATGACTCCAGGTTCAGACTTCACACAGAGTTTGTAGTCTGTATCCATGGAGAAACTTATGTCTGCATAGGAGCTGCATACACAAAACGGTAGCACATTTTCAATCAAGGCTGCAAATCTGCTTCAATTTGGTACAATCATTTTTTTTTTTTACAATTGCTCATATCCTTTAACTTAAGATGTCTCCTCTTCTCATGCCCATAATATTTGTGGAGTGTGAGAAGCTTTTCTTCTATTTAACAGGTCAGAAAAATATTCCTAGAAATTAGGAAACCAACTTTTTTCTCACAAATTGGGATGAAACAAGCACTTCCTTGGGAACTTTTCACCATTCTACTTCTCATAGATCATGGGATTTTTTTTTTCTGGTCTCTGTAGCATAATAATGTTATAGAAATTTAAGGATCCCACCGTAAATGCAGAAGTTATACTACAAGATCCACATTGCTAGGAATTAAGCCTGGGCTCCTCGCCCAAGTGAATCTGGAATAACTGGGAACTACGTATAAACAGAAATGTTATATACCTTGGAAACGAAACTCTTTACTGCTATGTATACACCGCAGCGTGTTTCATAAAAATATATTATACATTTACGGCCGTTGCCATTCGCTTCTAAAATAAACACAATTTGTGTGGAGTCATTTTGTTCCGATCCTGAGCTAATTTATTAAAATACTTACATTTAATGGCCCGACGGTAGGTAGCTCGACCCCTTTCCATTATTAAATTGACCGTGATCGATCAGGAGGCAGAGTAATAGAAAAACTTTTTGAAATTTTTAGATACGTTTTTTATTTTCGTTGTAATTTTTTTTGACGTCGCCCATTATTTGATGAATATATCGAGTTCCGCTCATGTTGCGTACAATACATTCCCACACAGCTTGTATTTTGTGTTTGTGTTGAAATTTCTCTGGAGGATAAATGTCTTGTAAAACATTCTTGCTCGGCAGCATGAACGAATTATTAAACTCCAGAGCATTAAAAGAGAAGTGTACTGAAGAAAAGAATTTTTTCATTAAAATGCAGTTTGTATTGATAAAACAGATTACCAGCATTTGATGAAATGTGAAACTTGGATCTATCCGTATCGCTAAATCACCGTAAGGTTTATTTTGGCACAAAAAGAGAAGTATGAAATAAACTTCAGGACCAATTAGTCTACCTACTATTGCTGTAATTGACTTTACTGTGCTATTTGGCTTTTATATATTTATTTTTTATTTATTTTTATTTGACATCTAATTTTTCCGTTAATATGTGTTTATAATTATAATTTTTTTAATTATTTTATTAGCCTTTTAAAAAATACAAAATAAACATAGTTTATGGGTTTTATATATAATAGACTGGTCAATAATAAAAATGGAAGCGTTCAGGTTACTCACTGTTGGGTGAATACATTTTTCGTTTTAAGTTTGTATTCAATTTAAATTTTGGAATAATTTTTTATTCTACTTATTCATTCTGTCTTTTCATATTCTGTACTAATGTATAGTCTCACATCAACCTATAAGGGCTGAAAGGATTTTGTAAAACTGAACAGGAAAATACTTAAATCCTATATAGAAATTATTAAAAATAATTGGAAAAAATTCGATTTTGTACAAATTTATAGCCTGTAGCTAATTTACATATGTAACAATATATTATTTTGGCAAATACTATTATTGGTGTTAAATTGGAAAGACACTGCCTGCAATGTGGGGAAAAAAATAAGATCATTAAATTTTATACATATATAGTATTAATAAATTCATATATATATATATATATATATATATATAATATATTTTTATTTTTTTAATTTTAATTTTTTGTTAAATAGTCAGTATCCTCATAGCATTTATAAATCAATATAATAAACAGCAATAAAAGAAAAGTGTGTGTGTATATATATATATATATATATATATATATCAAAATCGGTTCCCTAGGGCTTGCACCCACAGATTGCAGGTCCTGTTGGACTTTTGGATTTGCTACATATACGTATGGATATAAATATGTGTGTGTGTATATATATATATATATATATATATATATAATAGATATTTATATAATATTTTACATTTAATCTTGAGCCAGTCGTGCATTATATATATTTTTTTTCAGTTTGAAGTAAGTCATCATTATCCTCATTGTCAGTGCCATTTATCAATTGGCAGGCTGGACATTGACTCATTGAAATGTAATAGTAATAGAGCTGGCTGTGAGGAAGTCCTGACGACATACGATGCAAACTCATTTGTCACCAAGGGGCTCTACTGGCTTCTTACCTTTCCCAATATTGGAGCTCATATTTTCTTAGACTGTGATATGAGAAGTCACAGTGGGCAAAACCTTTGTGGCTGAGATCCCAGAGACCCTCCCAGGATAAGAATTTAACTGTTTGTAGAAGACACACAAGTCTTGAGATTTCTTTAGAGACTACGTGGGTTTGATTGCGTTGTAAGGGGGATACGATAGAATGATCCAAGCAGGTCCGTCCTTCACCACCGTCGTCACAATTTGACCCAATTCTCTTGTAATTTTGTGCCGCCTTGGGTGCTGTGTTTATGGCGAAGTTCTGTGCCATGTATTTTTGCAGTAAGTCAGGCTCTGTGGCAGCTATATGAGAAGGTGTTAATCTAGGAACGCCACAGTTTTGTGCAGGAGGTCCTCTGCCGAAGCCAAAGGTGCTCAGTTCACGCTTTTCAACACTTTGTAAATTGCAAGAATGTTTTGAAAAAATTTTGACAGTCATTTCTGGGGTTTTAGAACTGCCTGTTCTAGTGCATGTAACAGGAAACACGCAGTAAAACACAGATATCAATCATATGGAATTACTTAGGTGACTCAAACTTGGGTATATATGTTTTGCTGGGGTCGGGCCAGAATAGAGGGGGGTGGGGGGTGCGAACTGAGGCCTGTGTTTTATGGCATACTACAATCCTAGTAAAAAATAATAATTTGCATATCTATAAATCAGGTTGATACAAGTCGTCAGTCTAAATCCACTGTGTATTCTAAAAATAATAGGCTTGTAGGTTACAATTTTAGTTACAGGCATCACAATTGCTCTGGGTAATGAGGAACAAACTCAACTCTTCAGATAAATATATAACCTGACCCCTGTAGTTACTTACTCTGAACATCTGCTACCAAAACCTGATACAGAACATGTGCGCTTCGCTTACGAGGTCCCTCATTGCCGGTATCATTTTGTTTCTCTATAGATTGTAAGCTCTTTTGACCAGGTTTTTTTTCTCATAGCTCTTGCACTATTGTTGTGTTCATGGATCTGAAAACATATATAATTTATCACAAAGAAGTGTCAGCATCCAGTCGAGACTCCTTTATTGTGCCCCCATCAAGTGCATAGAGAACGTACATTTTGCCCCCCCATAAACACTTTTTCAATCTTGAGAAACGCCTGTGTACATAGAGGCTGAAATGTCGGTGTCTGAATGCACTTAAAGGGCTTTTCGTATGAGAAACATTTATGACATATATCCACAGGATATGTCATAAATATCAGATAGATGCGGGTCCCACCTCTCGGACCAGCACCTCTCTCTAGAACGGGGCCCCCTAAACCCCGTTTTACCTTTTTCTGCTCCCTCTTGCCTCCTCGGCCACTTCTTGACCATATGGACGGAAGTCACAAACAGCGTAGCTCACTGAGCTATGCTGTTTCGGTGACTCCCATAGTAGTGAATGGCAGTTATTGCAGCAGAGTAGCATGCGAGCTACGCTGTTTCCGTAACTACCATTCAGTTCTATGGGACTTATGGAAACAGCGTAGCTCAGCGAGCTACGCTGTTTTCGTAACTTCTGTCCATATGGTCGGAATTCACCTGCTTCTGCCGCAACACAGAGCGACAGAACTGGGTTTAGGGGGCCCCGCTCTAGAGATAGGTGCCGGTCCCAGAGGTGGGACCCGCATCTATCTGACATTTGTGTCATAAATGTCTCATGGGAAAACCCCTTTAATGTGGGCACCCTAAAAGAATCTCAACTGGATGCTGACACTACTTAGTCATAGATATAATTTAAGCAGGGGCGGAGCTATATTGGGTGGAGCGGAAGGAGTGGCACCTGGATCCTGGTGTCTGAGGAGGTCCAAGGATTCCACATAAGAAGACACTAGTATTTTATAAATTGTTCATGATATGTTGGGGGCCTAGTTACAGATTTTGAATTGGTTCTTTAGAGCTTCAACTTACGCCTCTGAATTGAATTAATGTAAATACACATACATAGCATTTTAATAGCACTGTAATTCAAGCCCATGATGCTTTGCAGCATAGTCCAAATCCAGATTTGCATTGTTTTTGCTTTTATTTCTTAATTTTCTATTTATTTAAAAAAATAATCCAGTACACCCTCCTTACTGGGGTTTTCCATTTGGAATCATTCATTGCTGCACAATCTGTTCCGGCCTGTGGTTCAGGTTATGATCTATTATAACTTAAATGAAAAGACTCCATAGTTTCAGGCAATGATAACCTAACACAAGGGATCAGCACCTATGTTGATGAAATTTCATCATCTTTTGTTACTTCTCTTCCATCTTTTTTGGTAAACTATAGGTCTACCAGGGACAGGACGAGAAGTCTTCTGCACCTTCGGCGGGTTTGCCGCACGTAATACAGTACCAGCATAGACTATCAGATTCCAGGCAATCTCATGTCCGCACTGCGGTATTTTTCGGGACATAATTTGACCTTTTCAAAACGGCGGCATGTCAATTTATCCTGCAATTCCGCTTGCGAATTCTATCCCTGTGGTTCTACCGAAATATGCAGCAAAACCCGCAGCATGAAAACGCAGCGATTTATGCAACAAAACGTAAACCCCGCACCTTCAGGTGCGTTTTTTTCCTGCACATTTCTTGCGGTTTTGCTGCATAATTTCCGCAGCAAAATACGCAACGTGTTCATGTAGCCTTACAGGGATGATTAGCACTTCTTTAAAGGAAACCTGTCAGTAGATTCGGAGCGGATAAACCACCAATGTGCCGTTATGCAGCTGAGCTTTAGTGTTCAAAACGTAAACGATCATTTAGGGAATAATTAGTAAAGTAAATTACAATTTACCAAGATGAGACGGGGACCAGCATCAGGCGCATGCACATTGCGCACACGAAGCCGAGGACCGTATTCTGCCCATGCGCAGTGAAGCGAGTTGCACTGTTCTTGGCTTCATGTGCGCAATTTACATTTGCCCAATGCCGCCGGACTCCTTACTTGGACTCCTTTCAGTAAGTTGTAATTTACTAACTATTCCCTAAACGTCTGTTTTTGAAGAAGGCAGGTATAGAACACTAAACCTCAACTGCATAATGGCGTGCCGGTGGTTTAGTGGCTTCAAACCTACTGACAGGTTCCCTTTAAACTTTTCAAGTATTTTCCCCGATTATAGACTCCTAGTATCCCTTAAAATATACTGATCCTAACCCATTAGTGTGAATGCAGCCTAATATTCTGAGAAAAAAGGGGCGAGGCGGTTATTAGCTAATAAGCACACAATTTTTTTGTGGTGTTTGGGCTAATCGTGCTGCGGACCTGTCCCCATACTATGCTGCTCTTAAAGGCTATGTACACCTTTGTGCGCAATTTAGTTTTTTATGTAAATAACTATTTTCGTGTTTTTAACCAACATTTTAAGTTCATTTTATTTTATATTTCTTTTTTAACCGCTTCTATGTATCCTGTGTACATAGAAGCTGTATCGTTCTGTTTTAGTTGATTCCGTCAGTTGGTCTGAACTGACGGCTCGGCTGAGAGCGGGTCAGACACGCAGGATCCACATATTATTGACTTAAATTCATAACATATAAAGAAAAAAAAATTCAGAACATAGATGTGATGGATCAAAACAGATATGATTCCAGCTAAAAATACACAAATCTATTTTAGTGTTGCCACTGGACACAATATAAAACGAAATAAAAAATCAACTACACCTTACATCAATCATGCATAGGAAAATGTATATCGGTGTATAAAGCAATGTGAAGTTTAATCTTTCGCCTTGTGTTACTGATTTCCTTAACGTCCTCAGTGTCACTCTCCGTGTGAATTTCAATAACTACTCCTCGCGGTGTTCAAGACGGAAGACGTCTTTGAGCAGATCACTTGTCTGAGCTCCGATACCCTGTCACTCCCTGACATTTGTGCGTACGTCGGCAGTCAACAATGTAAACTCATTTCCAGGGCTCTTGATGGCGCGCTCAGAAGAAGCCGGTGGCATATGACACACAAGAGCACTTTACTCACTAATCAGATCGCGGCGCTTACAGCGTATTTACACAAAATAATGAAAACAGCTGTTTAGATACCTTTAAACTCAAGTGTCTCTTTGTTATGGATCTTGCAGTGTGTTCACATTACCCTAGAACTCGTCACGCAGTAATAAAACTGGAGGGAATTGAATTTTACTATAAAATGCCTGAGGTCTTCTTCAGTCACTTCCCTCTTTTGCCAAAATTAACCGCAATGAAACCCATATGGTGTTTGCAAACAATGACCCAAGAAGACAATGTTACATTTTTTTTTTTTTTTTTATAGTTTGTTGTGTTGAGTATTGTTTTTTAATGTTATTTTTATGGACGGACATGTGCAGGGAAGGCCAAATAAGTGTTATAAGAAAGCGACACAGGCTGAACTGTTGTGCCGTAACTTAATATTTTCAATCAATGGCATCGTGTTGCAGATATTAAAATATCAGATTTCCCCCCTCCATCTCAATTCCTGGATTTAGTCATTTGTTGATGGGCTTAAATAGAATACCTGGGTCATACATGGTGTAATAAAATGGTCCAGTATGGCGATTCATCCAAGATTCGTACCATGCATGAGCAATTTTTGTGGGGGCTCCGTAGTGGTTGCTATTGTTGCCAGTACACTCATGCTCTAGGGGGTAGAGCGCTCGCAGTCGTACCTGGCGCCTAAACATTCCTGTGCCACGTGAGAACACGCCTGTTTTAGAAATGGCTCATGTTAGGTGCGCGGCCCTGTTACAGAGTTGGCCCTGGTCCATAGAATGCCATAATCAGAACCGTTGAGACTCTGTGTGTTGCGGTACAGGCTCTGCCGTGTGCATGAGGTCTTCTGCGATTTTCCTCAGTTCGAACCTATCTGAAGGCCTACATGGAGTTTCTATGCCCCCCCCCCCATGCTTATATAGCGTTCCTTCGGCTTCTCTAGGTTCCTCCACCACTCCATAAGCTTATTGATAGACCAGTTTGACTTCCATTGAAACTTGTCCTGCCGTTATACAGTATATGTGAAATAGGGAAAGCAGATGGTGCCCTGGGTTGGGCACAGGTAGGGATGTGAGTGATTATAGTCCCCGTACGATGCTGTGATATATGTTGGCGCTATTTAAGCAACAAAAAAACAAAACACAATCACGTGCCCGGAGGCAGTCTAAACAGCTGATCGTGCGGGTTTTCGGACCCCAAACCGATCATATACTGATGACCTATCGAGGAAAAACTGCCCCAACCCCTTTAACTTCCGAAGAACTGTCTCTCCAGTTCCACTTATAGGCTGCTACCCTGTAAGTCAATGTCCATTTCTTTAGAGAGACAAACCAGAGACACCCATCTGTAGAGTTTTTGCTTCTCTTCAGTACAGAGTAGGGTACTGGTTGGCTGGGTGAGACGCCTTATACGTAGATTTTATTCTGATATTGGAACATTTTTATTGAGGTATGTTAAACTATCGGAACAATATTCTTCCGATTAAATTCTTGTGATGGTAACATAAACCCCTAAGAAACAACATAAGCTAATTATTTTTAGAGAAACATTTACTAAGTCTGCCAAGAACAGCGCCACTCTCATCCATAGGCTGCTTCTGGTATTGCAGCTCCGCCCCATATAAATAAATAAGACTGACTGCAATATTAGACACAACCCATTGACAAGAGTGGCGCTGTTCTTGGCAGACTTAGTAAATGTATGTATATGGCCTGCTGTAGTAAATATAACTAGGTTCAAGCCCCCCTCCCCCTACTATTGCCCTTTAAAAGCCCTATTTACTAAGCAGCCATTTAACATGAAAAAACTTGGCCCCTATCCAGTCAAGGTGCTAATCTGTAGCACGCCTTAGCCGTGATTCATGTGAGAGGGAGCTGGGACCCCTGAGCTTAGCACGCCTTAGTGAATAAGAGCACTTGTGTGCAGGTAGACGCTCTGCCCGTTCTGACGGTCATACGGCCGAAAGCTGCTTACAACACATGAGCCTCAATATCTGGTTTCATAACCTAATTCACCATATGGCTTTGCAGAAAAAAAACAGCGAAATTCAATACAAAACGACCATTTAAAATAGTTTCTTGACGATATTCTGTGTCTTGTTATCTAATATCCTGAAACAGCTTGATAAATGAAGACTTGGTGCTGTTTTTTTCTTCGCATTGATTGCACTTATTTGACATTGCTGTAAATTCCTTGTAAATGTATAAAATTATTGCTGTTGTCAGCTTGCTGCCGAGGCTTTTTTAATCGCGCTATTTATACGCTCCTGTTCACTTTCTTACGGGAAACTATTTGTCTGTAGGAAAAGATCACTTTTTGCTCGCTGACCTCATACGTCGGGCGTTGCGAGCGTTCATCCGGCGGCCTGAGCCAAGCTCATCTAATGTGTAGGATTATTTTACGGATTGGTTGTACATATTTGGGATGGAATTGAATAGCACTTGGCTGTTTGTTCCCTAGGACAATGTTGCCGGGTCGCACCTTTTAGGTTGTGGTTGGAAAATACCCACACGTGCAAGACCACCGCAGTCACGTCGAGACCAAGCTTTCCACCATGCTTAATAAATAAATAAATCTCTGTCATAGGGCAGATGTATAGCCGGCCATACACATGACCTCATCCAAACGTACCAATTTTACCTATGAGAACCTCCGAACTATACTCGACAGCAGATGTTGGGTTAAAGAGGGATCGGGCATGTTGAATTTCAACGTGCCTGATTCTAAAGGTAATTTTACACTGGCCCATTTTGGCCGGTACAACAGCGCCGATCAACGAGACAGCTCGTTGATCTGCGCTAGTTTGCTCTTTTCACAAGGAGCTAGTATGGGAGACGAGCGCTCGTTACTAAGATCGCTTGTCCCCATACATTTCGATCACGTGGGCAGCATGTCGTCTCCCGGTTTAGGCCCCATGCACACGCCCGTAGATTTCATCCATCCGTTAATACGGACCCGTAGTCATTTATAGTCATCCGTAAATCATCCGCATATACGAAATGATGTCCGTAAATACGGTCTGTATTGAATGCGTAATGCACAAAAAAAACTGAGGAATCCCCGAGCGTCACATAGCAACGCTTCCGTAATTACGGAAGTCTACGGATGCTACATAGCCGTCCGTAATTACTTAAGTGCCCATAGACTTCTTTGCGGAGTCTGTGCCGTAATTACGGACAAAAGATACGTTTTAGAATTTCTACGGCACAGACACCCATCCGTAAAAATACGGAAAGGTGGCTGTAGCCCATAAAAATGAATGGGTCTGTAATTACGGATGAAATATACGGTCGTGTGAATGAGGCCTTACACAGGGAGATGCGCTGCCGACATCGATAATATTTTGTGCATTTGAATCAATACAATCAGCCAATGAACGATCATCGGCTGATCGTTGCCCTGTTTACACATGGCAATTTTCGGGAACGAGCGTCCTGTGAACGCTCATTTGCCCGATAATTGGTCGGTGTAAAGGGGCATTTAGTTACCCCACGAGATAAGCTGCTCCCGAGGTGTCAGTTGGTGACTCCCCTGAGTGTGCCTGTTTATGGTGGAGTCGAGAGTTAGGTGTCGACAAAATGAGCGATCTTACACATATGTAGGACCAGCTTAGGCTACGTTCACATCTGCGTCGGAGGCTCCGTCAGGGGCTTCCGGCACAGATCCGGCAGGTTTTGCCGGAGTTTATCGGAGACAATAGTGCAGCATGCTGTGCTATTGTGTTTGGTAAAATCACGGACACCCTGACGGAAAGCCGACGGAACCCATTAAAGTCAAAGGGTTCCGTTGGCAACCGGTGGTATCCGTTTTGCAACAGAACCTTTGCTTCCGTCATTCTCTTGTTCTGCTCCTCTGATGGAGCAGAACAACGGAACACACCAACACAGGTGTGAACCCAGCCTTGCAGGTAAGTATGCCAGTCGGAATGACCAATGTAGAGTCTACTATATTGCTAAGGAACCAAAAAAATATCTTGCTCCAGCGCTGGGTTTAAAAGGAAATATTTTCCAACAATTAGTTTAAAAATGTCAGCGAGCACAGAGGGGTGGATGCATAGAGGCTACGCGTTTCAAACTATTCTCTCGTTCTTATTCGTGGCATAACATACAACCTTAGGCCTTATTCACATGAACGCGTCTGTTTTTCTTGCGTTGCAGTTCCGTGTGACATCAGTGTACGGTGCGTGTCTGCATTTTTTTACGTGCGTATGTCATCCGTATGTCACGCTTTTTTTACGTCCGCAAAATAAATTGAAGGAGGTGTTTTATTTTTTCCTCATTTCTTTAGCAACAGGTGCGTGAAAAACACGGACAGCATGCAGATGACGTCCTTGTGCTGTCTGTGATTTTCACGCACCCATTGACTTCAATGGCTGCGTGATGCGCAAAAAACGCACAAGTATAGGACATGCAGTGAGTTTCACCTGGCGGACACACGCCAGGTGGGTTTGTCTGGAGCTACTCATCATCACCCCACTTAGAATTGTAATTGTTTCCGGAGCCGAACAGCCATGTTTATAGGGGAACAGGCCATCGTCATCCTCCTCTTCTTTCAGGCTACTTATAGTAATAGACTTTTCTTGATAAACCCAAACAATTTCAAAGTGATCCACCAACAATCTAATGTCTATTGTGACCGCTTGATGGTTTCCTGGTATTTTCCATTGGATTTCATCCTGTACATTCCCATAACCACTCCTGGTAACAAAGGTATCTGGCAGCTGCTTATCTCCATCTCTGTATTGAACAAACATGCAACATGTCATTTTTCATGGGAGTGTCAGGCTGATACGGTCCAATCAGTGCTCAGAGTCTCAAACTGTGAAGGGACACGCCCCTTTGACAAGGGGAATGGTAACGCCCAGTTGTTATAAGTTTCTAGGAGGAATAACAGAGGAACGGCACAACACAAAGTTTTAAGAAGAGAAGGTTTTTTTTACTTATTAAGCCCTGTTCAAATAAAGTTTTTTGAAGGAAGATTTTTATCTGCCTGCACGCCGTTTTTCGCTCGCGCCCATCGAGTGCCACGGGGAAAAAAAACGCAGCGAAAATTGATGTCAATGGGAGGTCAGAGGCGTAAACGACCGAAGATAGGGCATGTTGCTTCTTTTTCCGACACGGTTTCCCCGTCAAAAAACGTGTAAAAAAACTCAGTGTGAACAGGGCCTTACTCCCCACTCCATGGTCTTGGGACTGCCCTTGTGTTTAGATGGGATACATTCTAATAATAATTACAACTATGTGAAGTGTCAGGGACGTTACTTTTAAGAAGCAGACGTGGTTGTAATGGCTGTTGATTTATAAATAGTATAATTAGAGGCTTCCCTCCTAAATGCTTCTCCCTGGCGATATAGCGGCGTTTAATGCCCAGTCAAACCCCCTCGTTCAATTTCAAAATTGCCTTGTCAATGAGCTACAGTACGTGCTTGCCAAATAATGTCGCCACTAATACCGCGCCTCTTTCATTTCTTTGTCCTGTGTGTAAATGAGCAATAAATTGTTTGATAAAATGGTCAGAAAGGTCACACTAGTTGTTAAGTGAATTACATATGAGGAATTTAGATAATTTTCCACGCTGATCATTGATGATAACGGCTCTAATGATGTCTGGCTTCTTAGCCGTTGTGAAACCACAAATGATTTTGTGCGTACAATGAGACTTGTAGTTCCCCGAACAGAAATAGTCATAGGTTGTCTATGTTGTAAAATGTTTTCATTTTACATAACAATACTTGTGTTTCGCATTGTTACACGACAGTTTTGTAATTAAAGGGGTTCTCCACGTCACTCTATTAGGCTGTGTTCACACGGGGCGGAGAACACGCAGCGTATCCGCCCTCTGCGCCACAGGGAATTCCGAGCAAAAAGCGCACCAATCTGTTGTGCTTCTTTTTTTTCCGCCCGGAATGTCCGCTGCGGAAAACGGCAGCACATAATTGACCTGCTAGCAGGCCGGCCTCCTGGGATGACGTTACATTGCTGCAGCATGTGATTGGCTGCAGCGGTCACATGGGATAAAACATCATCCCAGGAGGCCACGCTGGAGGGAGGAACACAGACTTCTGGGTAAGAATGAGTTGTTTTTTTTTTTCTGAGTTGCGTTTTTTGACCCCCACCGCAAAAAAATGCAACAACTGCTATTTGTTGCGGGATTTACCTCCCCATTGAATTCAATGGGGAAAACCCGTAACAAATAAGCAGCATTTCCGCAAATACAATTGACATGCTGCAGAATAAAATTCCGCACCGCAGGTCGATTTCTGAGCGTTTTTTCCGCTCAGCATTTGTTTTATCTCATCCACTTTGCTGCTACTGTATTTGCTGCGAATTTTCCACAACAAATTCTGTTGCAGAAAAACCCGCAGTATTTACGCAACATGTGAACTGACCCTTATGGCTGTGTACAAACTCTAAATTGTATGGAGCCGAAATACAGTGCCCATATTGTCCTCTATGGGGCTATACTGTGCCTCTTAATACTCCAAGTTCATATGGAGTTTATACATGACATGCCTCATCGGACGCTGTATTACAGGGGTATTATATAGCAGCGATGTTTCTACGGGGGAATATCTCCGTAATACAGTGCCGTACTGAGGCACCATATGGCGAAGCATGGAATGTCTATAGCTGTCATGTGCATGAGGCCTAAGGCTACAATCATATGGCCGTATATATATGATCCTTCTATTTAATGCCAAAATTGGACTCCATTAGAAGGAAGCAGAAAAATCTTTCTCAAACCAAAAAGCCTTCGGGACCAGATAATTTTTTTTTTAAAGGTGGCGAATATGCGGCTGATACTAAAACTTGAGATTGAGAAGGGTCAAGAAAAAAAAACCATCCCTTTCTCAACTTCTTATTGCCATGTTCTCTCCAGCCATGTCTATTTTTTTGTAAGGAATTGCATTCCTCGTGACATAATAATTCTGGAACATATTTTCTTAAAACTGTTCTTTGTGCCATTCCTCTGTTACTCCTCCTAGAAATGTATCCATAAGTTGACAACTGGGTGTTACCATTCTCCTTGTCAAAGGGGCGTGTCTCTACACACTCTCACTCTGTCGGCACTGATTGGTCATTGTCAGACTGTGTGAGGACACACCCCTAACTGGTAACACCTAGTTGTCAATTTATTTCATAAGTTTCTAAGAGGTGTAACAGAGGAACGACACAACATAGAGTTCTAAGAAAAGATGCTCCAGAATTATTATTTCATGGGGAATACATGTATTTACTAAAACAGAGATGACCGGAATGTGACAGATCTTCTTTTACAAGTTTGTAAAAATAAATATAAGGGGAGAACCTGTTCAATCTGATCAGACAAGGATGAATTCTACCATCAATCACAAGTGATTTTCTGCCGTGTTGAAGCCGTTCTGTATGATATTCCTGATTCTTACCTTTGTCTTGGTGGCCCGTAAGGGGTCTAAGAACTTGTAGTTGTCTCTCGGCCATCAATATCTAGACCAAGGTACCGAGATTTCGTAAAGTCCTATACAATTTTATTGTCCGTATCTGAACTAAGCTTATATTATTTGTTTAATATTTCCCGATATTAGATACAGGAGATTATCAGAACTAATTTTGAGGAGGAACTCTAATGTTACCAGCGTAAAGGACACCGGTGTCTGGACTGGTAATGCTGGTGGAATCTCTAGCGCCATCATCCCTTCACTAGCCTAGTAGATAACACATCCCGATCTCCCAGGACAATAATTTAGAATAAAGGGAAACTCTGGATTTACCAGCGTTTCCATCTAAATTGTAAGCTCTGCAGTGTCGCATGTAATTTATACACATGTGATTTCTGCAATTTGTTTTACAAAGTTTTGTTTCCGTCTAGTAGCCCTGACGTACCCAGCACTAAAAGTCAGCCCTGCATTAAGTTGTCCTGTTTCATTAGGCCGGACGTCGTCAGACGATGTGTTCTGCATTACTACAGCCATATGTTAGTAATATAAAAAGAAAACTCAGCTGGTCACTGTTATCTATTAATAGGGTTTCACACGGTGTAAATTCACATCAATTCAGTGTGTACAAAGGGAAATAAAAACGGACTGTTTCAGATTGTAACTGTAGACATAAATCAACATAAATTACCGAACGCTCCAGTATTAGTGCACCCGGGCCACAGAATGAGTGACCCTCAAAACGACAAACTTTGAACCCTTATAGAGCATTTTCCTCTAAGATACAAAATGAAAATAAATCCCTTAAAGAGGACCTGTCACATCCCTCTAATGTGATTAGTAAGTAATGTAAATACTCCTATTCTGGAACACATTTTTATAGAACTCTGCATTGTGCCGTTCCTCTATTATTCCTCCTATAAATTTATAAATAAATGGACAACAGGGTGTTACCGTTTCCCTTTGTTATCCCTACACAGTTTCACTCTGTCAGCACTGATTGGACAGTGTCAGTCTGTGTATGGACACACCCCCAACTGGTATCACCCAGTTGTCAATTAATTTATACATTTCTAGGCGGAATAATAGAGGAACGGCCCAACACAGAGTTCTAAGAAAATAATTAGTTGCCATAACCTCGTTATAAGCTATTTTCTGTTTGGCAGCCATTTTTGGGGCATCTCCCTCTTACATCTCCTTCCTCTCCGCTCCCTCTTACATCCCCTTCCTCTCCTCTCCGCTCCCTCTTACATCTCCTTCCTCTCCGCTCCCGCTTACATCCCCTTCCTCTCCGCTCCCGCTTACATCCCCTTCCTCTCCTCTCCTCTCCCTCTTACATCCCCTTCCTCTCCGCTCCCTCTTACATCCCCTTCCTCTCCGCTCCCTCTTACATCCCCTTCCTCTCCGCTCCCTCTTACATCCCCTTCCTCTCCGCTCCCTCTTACATCCCCTTCCTCTCCACTCCCTCTTACATCCCCTTCCTCTCCGCTCCCTCTTACATCCCCTTCCTCTCCGCTCCCTCTTACATCCCCTTCCTCTCCGCTCCCTCTTACATCCCCATGCCAGTACATGATGTCAAGACCGTAGTAAGGTGGTTCAGCGGGAAGAGCGGTGTGCAGTGACTAATGCACATTTGCAGGCAGCCGATAGTGGGTCACGGCAGGAGATGGTTCACCTTTCCTACTACGGAGACTCAAGGAACTTCTGGTGGGTTCACCGTTGCATCACGTGAGCCAACGTACAAGATGAAAACATGGAATTTACAACTGCAAAGAAAAAAAATACTGACTTAATACAAAGGCCATTTGCTATATTGGCACAATAGGTAACCGGGTGCTTCTTTAAATAGAAGTCCCTGAGACGTCCTAGTTGTATCTGAAATTGAGAAAGCTGAAGTTAAATCTGCACATCTCTGAACTTGGCCTTAGAGTAACTGTCCCTATTTTTGCCACTATGAAATATACATAAATAAGTGTATGGGTTTTCTAGACAATGTTAGGGGTTGTCTCTTTTTTTTTTTTATAATATAAATCACTCTATCGGAGATCTGGACTCTTTCCCGTTCCAAACCAGAATTAGCAGGAAGTCCCAGTCTATTGGTCGTGCACAGCTTTTTAGCCAATCCTATAACAAATAAGCAACCCTACTGATCATGTGATTTGTCAGAAGCAGCGTGGGCACCTCTGTGCCTTAGAGTCCTTCCTAAATATTTTTTATTGGCAGCAGGAAGGACTCCAAGGCCCCGTTCTCCCCATATACAGAAGAGTTATCTCGTTGACCTGTATACTGCTCCATGATTTTTTCTATAGGGGAAGTGGACAGGTTCCTTTTAAATCTGGTTGCGCTGCTCGGGGTATTATCCATGTATTGGAGCTCTACATATTTGCTGTTCATTTATTCTTTTTCTTTGATGATATTATTGAATGATCAGAGATACTTGGTTCTCCGTGCTGGAGGCAGGGACAGATCTTGCTGTTGGTGATACGTCCGATATGTGGAATTTCAAGTATGTTTTGTAAGTGTGGCCTTGCTCCAGGCTGGAGTGTGAGGTCAGTCTACTCTGAGGTAACGTGTCCTTCCCGGCTTGATCTGAAAGGACGGTGTGATCTAAGGAGCAGTGCAAACTGTTATCCTGGCAGGGAAAGGGGAACTAGAGGCTGCGGGAAGGTGAGGAAGATGCCAATTTCCCCTACTCTTGGAAGGTACTGATTCTCTTTTCGGAGATTGAGCTGGTGGGAAGTCTTAAAGGTAATGCCCCCTTGGGAAACAAAAGTATGCAAAATAACTCTCCTCCAGAAAACCTTCCTCTCTAGTGCCACCTATTGGTGACTATCCTGTTAGATAATGTCATATAGATTGCCCTAAAGAAACCAGTTTTCTTCCTTCTGGAGGTGAGCTCTTTTGCATACACCTAACTGCTGGATCTCTGCAAGGAGAATCATTACCTTCCAAGAGCTGCAACAAAGGCATCACACACAGCCAACCAGAACCCTACTCTGTACTGATGAGGAGCAATCTCTCTCCACCAGTGCTGCCTACAGATGGGTATTATTGGTTTGGCTTGTAATCCAAGTCATGTTTTAAAGGGGTTGTCCACTACTGGACAACGGATGACCTATCCACCAGACATGATCTGTGGGGGTCCGAAACCAGGACCCCACACAGTTAAGCCGCTCCGGCTGCCTCCAAGGACCAGATGTACAGCAGTTGGTTTCTGCCATTGAATAGCAGCCGAGCTGCCGTACTGCAGCTCTGCTCTTATTCAAGTGAATAGAAGCAGGGCGGCCGCTATGCTAACTCCGGCTCCGTACATCGCATGGGCCATAACATCTGGTGCACAGAGGCAGCTGGAGCAGCTTAACGGGTCGGGGCCGGGCGTCAGACCCGTGCCGATGATATACTGATTACCTATCCGGTGGATAGGTCATCAGTTGTTCAGTTGTTCAGTAGTGGACAAGCCCTTTAAGGTTGTACAAGGGTATGTTCATGATGGATTTTAGAGGCATAAAAAGCTGATTCAGATTTCAAGAGAAACCTGTGTGTTTGGGAAATTTTGACCCAGATTTCCAGTTTTGTGCTGCGGATCCTCATGCAGATTGGGCAAATTTGCTGCTGTTTTTTTTTTTTACGTCTAAGTGTCATTGCGGTTTGTGGGATTTCACGTAAATTTTGGTAAAACAAAAAACTTTGTGTAAACAAAGCCTCAAGGGTCGGACATTGAGTTACAGGATAAGTTTTTTTTTACACTGGACGATTATCGGGCAGACCAGTCTTCATATAACGCTCGTTGCCGATAATTGCCCCGTGTAAACCGGTCAGCGATCTGCAGATGAACGAGCAAATGCTCGATCATCTGGTGATCGTATAGTTTTAAAAAAGTTAAATATTATCATTGTCGGCAGCACATGTGTAAACAGGGAGACGTGCTGCCGACATGATGTATGGGGACGAGCGATCGGAGTAACGGCCGCTCGTCCCCATCCATAGCTCCGTGTGACATGAGCAAACGAGCGTCAAATGCCGATGTCTGGTTGATCGGCGCTCGCTGCATCGGCCGGTGTAAAAGGCCCTATAGTAACCTATAGGTGGCACTAGAGAGACAGTTTTCTTCCTTCTGGAGGAGAGCTTTTTTGCATAATTTCCCTTGATAACCTACACAGTATGTTTCCTTTGATCTGGCAACAATATGCTGGATTATCAGATATTCTTGATCTAAAACTAGCTTGTTCGGCTTACAACAAGTGACAGATTATCAGACTTTCTGGAGTATTGTATGACGGATGATTTTTAAACCAAAATGATGGGCACTTAAAATATAAATATATATGTGTGTGTATGTGAGTGATTCTGTGGACATACTGCATGCATAGACTTTTTGTGATATTGCTCCATTTAGCTGTGGGGGTGATGTAAACATATTGCTGTTAATACTGCATTTCCACTCTTTTCTTCATCTACCTACCAACTCGTTCTCTTTGCTCAGCAAATAACCTAAGACTCTCTCCCCCTCGTTATATTCTCTTAGTACCGTCTGCAGGACTTCTCCCGTGCTGCACCCATCCTGTAGAACTCACTGCCAAGACACATCAGACTTGCTCCTAACATTCCCACTTTAAACGTGAAAACTCGTGTCTTCAAGAAGACCTATGTCACATGACGTCTTCTACAACCATAGTCCATGAGCCAAACACAACCTGACCTGCATATCGATTCTGCATGATATGGGATGAGGACAATATATTGTGGTATTGTCATATAAGCAATTTTCTGCCAAGTATCTGCAATGTGGAGATACCCTTTGATCTTTGTAGTAAGTCGTCTCTTGTCGCTCCATAATGCAATATATACCCAGCGTGTGATACAGACCGGCTCTGGACTACAGCCTTCATCCGCTCCTTCATAGGCTGTCACACATTTGCAAACCAAAGTAGCGTTTGAGCTTGGTGAGAGTAAAAGAAAATTCTGTTTTTGTTTGTTTGTGTTTTTCCTTCTCCTTTGTAACAGAAGAAGCATTCCTTGTGTTCTCGTCTTCAGACACTTGGCGTTCATTTCATCTGAGCAGCTACTTTTTCTTAAAGTGCAACAGTGTAGTTTTCGAGTGACACCCGCATTAATACTTAATACGCGTTTCGCTATCATACACTGTCACACTGAAATATGTGATATGGGGGTTACTTGTGTTACTACTAGAGAATTATGAAAGGAATGAATGGAGCAATGAATGAATAGCCAGGGAGATAGCAGCAATCTCTGCCCCTTCTTTTCTAATTGCACCTTTAACTTTGGACCGCGCCGGTGCCAATACAAACTGACTGTGCTGATTTTGGAAGAGAAGTTCTTGCAGGCGCCTGATCGACCTCACTGCCAAAATATACCTTTCTCTCATTGCTCTGATAAAACCTTATTAGATCCAATATTACTTGATGAGTATAAATGACTGCGGGGGATACAAATCGCATATTAATGGCAAAAAAATAACATCTTGGCCGGTGTCTTAGTGAACAAATATGCGACACGCCCAGGACACCACAGAGGACCTGTAATATAATCTGATTATTATTTTATTAGCATTATTTCTTTTCCCAAAATTATTAAATGTCATGGAGAGTGAGGGTTTAACTATTTGATGGCAAAGGGTTAACTTTCTGCAAACAACCCACAATCCTAGGAAATGAAAAGAACTGTTCCCAAAAAAAAAAAAACACCCCATAAATCACAGCACTGCTTAGCAATGATATATCATCTCCACACTTCCATAGTTTTGATTTGTCCCAATACATCTGCGACATGCTGCTACCGTTATGTAACTACAGTGCGATCATGCCTGAATGGACAGCTGGGTTGTCCTGCCCTGAGGTCTACAGTGACATTGCAGGCCCATGTAACAGGGAACTGAAATCAATGTGTAGTACTGGCCTTAAAGTCTACCTATCATACATGTGAATATAGTAATAATATAATAATATGGTGGCATCTTCCGCAGCCTGTAGTTTCTCTGCCTGCAGACTCTCTCTCTTCATCTTCTATAAGGCTCTGTTCACATCTGCATGCGATGCTCCTCCAGGAGCCTCCGTTGCAGATTCTGTCCTATTTGATAGGAAGAATAGAGCAGCATTCAGCACATTTCTTCCCGATGGAAACCGATAGACCCCATTACAAGTCAACGGGGCGGTCCATCAGGTACCACTCCGTCATGTGATGGATCCAGCACTCTTCTGCTCCTGGGATGAAGCAGAACGTAGTTGATGACGCAGTTGGGAACGCAGGCTTATACAGTATATAGACCAGGGGAAGGGGGAGGAGAGGATGCAGCTGCAGCTTCTCTTTAAACTGCACACTATGAGAGAGGGAAAGGGGACGAGAAGCGGGAAGACAATTGGGTGGCTGAGGGTGGGATGTGTGGTCTGCAGGAAACTTCACCAAAGTAAGAGCAAACATGACACCTGCAAGAGCATGACCTCTCAGAAAGTAAAGCATTGACAGAAGCCATACAAAGGAACGGTGCAAAACCCCAAATGAGCAGCTTAGACACAAACCTTCTGACTACACTACATCTCATATGCTTTTATGGCTGCTTAAAGGGGTTTTCCTAAAATTGTTATTTATCACCTATCCATAGGAACTGATCGGTGGGGGTCCGACCGCTGGTACCCCAACCGATCACGTGAACGGGTTTACCTTGCCGTTCCTTGGAGCCCCATATGGATGGAGCTGTAGTGCACATGCTCAACCACCGCTCCATTCATTTTTGTGGGGCTGCCAAAGATATTGCTTGGCGGCCCCACAGAAATTAATGGAGCGGTGGTCGAGCATGCGCACTACAGCTCCATCCCTATGGGTCTCCGTGGAACGTCAAGGTAAGTCCATTCTCGTGATCGGTAGGGGTCCCAGCGGTTGGACCCATATCAATCAGATATTTGTCACCTATCCTGTGGATATAATGATTTTGGGAAATCCCCTTTAATTTAAGGAGTCATTGTGATTTCTGTGCCCTCCATGAACTGTGCCACTGCAGCTCATGTGAGAGCAACGAATAGCACTGTGCATATTGAGCTCCTGGTTCATGAATAGAATTCTAGACGAGACGTGACACACAGTCAGGGCAGAAGTATAGAGGGTGCAGTGGAAATAAAACAATGCAGTATTTTATACCATTTGTGGTCTCCAGAAAGATGGATGACAACCCATATCGGCTTCGTAATGACTGCCATTTGAATCTCCCACCCATTTCATTTCTAGACATCTCATTCCCACGAGAAGACTACTCAAATTGTTATATTTGCAGGTATTCATTCTTGAATTCTTTTTTTTTTTTTTTTGTTATTTGGGAGGTGCTTTTTTAGTTACCCACTTGTGTTATACCAGTTTAGGAGCTGGATATTGCCCGTGGCTCCTGTATGCATTATTCTTATTGACCTCTGATATTTACCAAATGGAATTTACATGGTTAAAAGTGTTTTTTCTAATATGTATTATGGTGAGCTAATAAACCTGCCTAAACAAACTCCTCTGACCTTGAACAAACTAATATTCCACGGTGCGGCCTTCTTGAATCTTTTCCAAAACCCACAAGTGGGAGAGGATCTTGGACCTCCTCCCAGAACAAAGCCAACCTTCACTCCGGAGGCCACCTAAGGGATCAAAAGCTCTGACGTACCTTTCAAATTTATTGTAGCTTATGGTTTGCTAGTCCTGACTTTTAGCAACTATGGAAACTCTCGGAGCAGAAGGTTACACGTCTTAACAACGTAGGACATCTTAAACAGATGTCTAAAAAGAGGTTAAAGGGTTTTCTAATCGAGAACTTTTATAACTCTGATTCCTTCAGAAGCAAAGTCCTTTGATGGTGGTGGGATACCAACTATATAGTCGAGTCCTTTGCGCAACCATCTTAAGTGCAGCTTCGGTCTGTGAATATTATGAGTGATGGGATGTCATTCAGATTTACCCCTTTAAAGACCCTAGAAATATCTGTGCATGTATATTGCTTTCAGATACTGCAGAACCTCAACCCGGAAACCAAATCTGGCAAAAAATACATACACTGCTGGACCTTCTTAACTGTAGAATATATTGTACCAGACCATGTCAAATCGGGAGAAATAATAATACCTAAACGCTTAAATTCCTTTACTAAATTGGTGGGAATCAGGTGGATGTACCTTGAAGAATCAGTCACACCCATCGCACGGTCTGTCTGAATTCTTACCTTTGGGTAGGAGATGGGATTAGGGCATGTACATGTAGATCTAAAGAACGTTTTTACCCAACTGCAGTGCCATTTTTTTTTAAATATGTCTGGATTGCCGTCTATGATTTTTTTTTATTCTTAACCATCATGTATTAATCTATTCTGTTCTTAGTCACCCTCCTCACAGACAGATTTCTGCATAGTGATCTCCATTCACTGAAGTGCAGCCAATAGAAATAGCTTTTTGCCCTGCTTGTCAGGGAAGGAGCGGAGCCTCTGCAGTAGCATGACTGAATTAGCTGAGGAGACTCCTTTTCAGTTTGTTAGGACATTAAAGCTCTGCATCCTGACAGCAGATCTGCCCCCTGCACAATCCCACTCAGTCTTGCTTTATTTCTTTATATTTTCATCGGTTTCTAAAGTGCATATTGTGTCACAGAGTATATATCTTCACTACTCTGACTCACATGTTACCTATCTGCTCGGAAAGTAAATTTTCAGCTGCCAGAGGGGGAAGGAGACTGATTTGCTCAGAGCCCAAGCAGCACAGATTAGCAGCAGCACCAAGGGGGACACAGGAAATCAAATAAAAATAAATTTCTCATATGTTCTAGAAATAATGCAAATGACTTCAAACAGCTATTTACAGCATTCCTGTACTTTTGTTATGAAAATGATTCATGGGATAACCGTTTCAAAAACGTATCCCCTGCATGTACCACACAGAGTTTTATGAGCAGCCAATCCTCTTAAACGCTGACTTGACTATTATGTTTGTAAACATGCAAATATTTGTATAGAAAATAGTAACTTGAGAAGCGTATAATATTTGGAACAAAAAGGTACAACGTTTAAACATCTTTAAACAATGCCGTCCCAGTTACCCTTGATGTGAGCTTCAAAGCAAAATGAATCACAATTGTGAAAACATCAGCGGAATCAAACCAAACTGTCATGTGATTGTTTCATCTGTGTATGTGGATGTGTAAAAGCAAACAAGCTTCAGAAATTTCCAGACGACCTGTGCGTTCCATATGTGCGCAACCCAAAGCCTCATAGCAACTCCGGTTCTCAAGAGAAGAAAAAATAAGACATCAGATCTGGGTCGGGGAAGATTTTCTTATGCGGATTGCTGTAGTCCTTACCAATAGAGAATAAAACTCCATAAGTATTGGGATTACGTATTGGCAAACCTTCATTTGTTATCTATGTATCCAGACAAGACATATTTTGTATCATCAGAAAATTATTTACTTTAAGTTGTTATGCTAAACATATATATATATATTTTATATTTTCGGTGTTGTTTTTTTGTTTTCCATGTTATCTATATTAAAAAATAATAATAATTCACACTGACCACAGAGTCCTTACTATAGTCTGACGCTTCTTTTTTGTGGAGATCACTTTTCAGCTTGTGCTGTGTACATTAGGGGCAGGGTCGGCATTCATCTTATTATTATCAGAGGCAGGATTACAGTAACGGGTTAGGCTTCATTCACATCTGTGCTATGGCTCCGTTCCGACGTTCGGTTGGAGCTTTCCGTCGGAACGGTGCCCTGACGGACACAAACGGAAACCATAGGTGTCTCCAGCTCCTATGCAGATCTATGCGTCTTCGTGGTAACAGACTAGTCTGAAATGGCATTCATACTCTCTTCTGTCTATCCCCTAGCTCTTGCTAATTTGAAGGGGTATGCCATAAATGTCTAAGAGTGGAATAACCCTTTAATGAATGTATGCTACCAAGACAAATGACTACAGGATCAGACTACGCAGATGTTGTAGTCTGTTACTATGGAGACGCATAGAACTGCATAGGAGCTGTAGATGCAAATTAGAAGGACATTTTTAATCAAGACTATTTGCAGAGTTGCTTCATTTTTCATTTTAGATACATTTGAACAATAAATGTAAAAATGTGGTTTTCAAAAGTGGACATCCCTTTTAAGTGTCAATAGAACCTAATGATCCCAATAAGGCGCCTGGTACATTACGAATAAACCCTATGGATTTGTTGAGCTAGTGACCATTATGTAGCAAGGATGCAGTGTGTAGGAATGCAGCGTTTTGAACCCACCCTGAATTGAATGCATCCCTGTGGCATAAGGCACAGAGTGCCTCATACCTAAAAAAATGCAGCCACCCTTTTGGATGTCTTGGTCGAACGTGACTTCAGGTCTGTTATGTGTTTTTTTTTAAATAGACCATTTTCCATTAGACAAGGAAGACAGATAACCCACTTCCAAAGTGCGTCTTTTCTCCCTGCGCAGATATTTATTTTGCTATCTGTGTTCCGTTTAATAAACAATAACAACGGGAACATTCTCGCCCACAAATGTGAGGACTAATGCCGCTGCAATAAATATATAAACTTGGACAGGTAGCTTCTGCCGTCTATTTTGTGCCTGTAGATCTGGAACGGTTTCCGTCCAGGAGTTTAATCCAACGTTATGTGATAGATCCATCCCACACTGAATAACCCCACTGGCTAAACTCAAGCTAACCCAGTCAGAGCAGTGTTTCATGCCAGATAATCATCAGCGAGGCAGCTCTGCTAGAGAAACCAATAAAATAAAAAAAAGGTTTAAAAATTATACCGCTCAGAACAACAAAACAAAACCGTATCGTCCAAATTACAAAGCTGAGCGCTCTCGCTATCTGTTCACATTTTTTTTAGATGGGTCATCTCCGGGAAAAATAGGATACGTTTTACTGTATATACTGACTGGTAAATCTATAACTTAAAGGTTATAAAAACATTGAAATAAATAAAATAAAAAGGTGTGAGGTGATTGGATGTTTCGCCGTTATGTCACAGCATTGTATGACACATCAGTTATGTGTGTGGAAATACGGGGAAGTTTTATATTTACTGGATATATCATGACCTAGATATAAAAATCAACAAAGAAAACTAGGTAAAAAAAATAGCCATATACATAAATACAAAAAGAACTTGAGCTAGTAAAAGAAGATACATGTGCAATAAGTTAACTAGATGGACCTGGCAATCCTTTACTAAATGGTGTTCTGTGTTTCTATTACAAAAGAAGCTAGAACAGAACTTTTTTGGTGTTTTTTTTTTTTTGCAGCGGGTGATTGTTTTTGCCACAAATTCGTGGTGTGAATTCCACCCTGGAAATAGTGGCAATTTACAGTACAAGACATGCAGGTGGGGGTTTCAAAACCCTATCCACACGTAGCATAAAAATTGGCACGGAAATATGAGCGTTCTGGGAATTTCTCGTCCGCAGCATGCTCATCCTTTTGTGGAAATCTTGCAGATTTTCGCCGTGGATTTCACCCTTTTTAATGCCTAGGTTGAAATCTGATGCAAATCTACAGCACCATCCACGGCAATATGTAACCCATGCAGATTTTGTTTCAGATTTGTCTGCCTTTTACACCGGCCAATTATCTGGCAAACGAAGGCTCACAGAACGCTCGTTCCCGATAATTGCCCTGTGTAAACAAGGCAACGATCAGTCGATGAACCAGCAAACGCTCGTTCATCGGCTGATTGCATCGTTTTAAATGGCAAAACTATTATCATTGTCGGTAGCACATTTCCCTGTGTAAACTGGAAGACGCGCTGCCGACATGATGGAAATGTATGGAGACGAGCGATCGGAGTAACGAGCGCTTGTCCCCATACTAGATCCTTGTGAAAGGAGCGAACGAGTGCTGATCAACGTTGATCTCGTTGATCGGCGCTCGTTTGCACGGCCCACTTTTAGTCTAAGGCTAAGCTCACACTAGGGTTAGTATACGTTTACCTCTATTCCGTCAGAGGAAGAGAGGATCGAAACATTAAATGGAAAGTAAGCTGGTTCCGTTAGAATTACCATTGATTTCAATGGTAATTCTTTTGTTTGAGTTGCTTTCCATTTGTCTCTGTTCGCTAGGTGGCAAAAATAAGGTACGATATAGAATTTGCTGAGCAGAAAATGTTGCTTTTCCACTTCATTTGGGAGTTGCATAGTAAACCATTCATTCAGCTATACAGTATAATGGCCAAACTCTCCCAGTCTGGATGTTATGAGCATCAGTCTGACCATCGCTGGTTTCATGTAAACTAGATTCTGATGTCATGTTATCACTTGAGTTGGGCACAACTTATAGCATCAAGACTGCCAGCGTCGCCAGTGACATATCCCCCGCCACCAAAAAAAAACGACACTAACTTGTCAGGAGAAAATTATGCTCTTTAACCAGAAATATTGTAATAAATAACTACAAAAAGGTGCATGTATACACACTTAGAAATATTTATATAGTGTATATGTATATATATATATATATATATATATATTATATACGCGCACAAACACAGTAACTTTCTAAATGCACCACATTGCTTATCTTGTACTGATCTTTAGCTACAGCCTTTGTTATACTCCACAGCTCCAATCACAGTCCTACTGGTTGTCATTGGAAACAGCCGACAAACTAGTTGACAGACACTCCCCTAACTGTTTAGCTCAATGATAACCAGCAGAACTGTGATTGCAGCTCTGGACTATAACACAGGCTGTAACTGAAGGTCAGTACAAGATAATTATTGCAATGTATTTACTGTTGTTAGTTATTTCTCTTTTATATGTAGATTAATTACATACTGTATGTAAACTTTATTAACTGTCCTGTCAGAGCAAGTCTTATTGACCATGGAAATGGCTGCACCCAGTTGTCAATTTATTCATAAATATATTTATTTATTTATTTACTTAATTGTTATAAGAATAACAGAGGACACAAAGTTCCAAAAAAATGCTACAGAATTATTTCATGAGACATGCAAGTATTTACTAAAACAGACATGTCAGGAGAGCAGACATGTCCTTTTTAAAGGGATTGTCTATTTTAGAAAACCCATTTTCATACACCTTATTAGTGAGTTCTTAGTTAATAGAGGTGGGTCCTCTGTCCAGGATCCTCATCTCCTGACCAGAGTGGAGAGCAGTTACAAAGAGCGTCTCTTGCTCTGGAGGACCTGTCCTGAATAGGCACTGTGTAATGCTTCATTTCCCCTGTGGTGGCGCTGCAGAGAAATGTGACATTTACTGATCGGTTTCCCTACAGATTACAGGTAATCGATGGGGGTCCCATCACAGGGACACTATGTGATCCGCTTATTGTCAACGGACCCTTGTAACATGTAGGGATTGTCCAAAGCGGAGAGCCCCTTAAGGAAGACCTATTAGTAGCAGGCATCAATAACAACCATTACAAGCGTTTGAAACCTTCCTTCCTGAGTGCTATAGAAAGTTCTGTACCTTTAGAATGAAGCATCTTCAGGTACCACCCTGAGCCACTTCCCCAGTTTTGGACCAAAGAAAGGAAGCAGAGATTATTTCTAAGTTTATTTTCTTTTCCTATCGCTATCATTCTCTACTAGTCTTCCCAAGGCAGCCTGGACCTTGTAGTACCAAGTCACATTAAAGGGGTTGTCCACACACGGACAACTGATGACCTATCCACAGGATAGGTCATCAGTATATGATCGGTGGGGGTCTGACACCCGGATCCTGCACCGATCAGATGGCGCCGACTACTGCACTCGGCCGCTATTCCGTGACCGGAGTCATCTGCTTCCGGCATGGACGTCTGGTGCCCGGAGACAACTGGAGCAGCTGATCGGTGCTGGGCCTAGGTGTCGGACCCCCACCGATCATATACTGATGACCTATCCTGTGGATAGGTCATCGGTTGTCCGTGCCTGGACAACCCTTTCAAACTAAGGTTTGTTTGACTTCTATAAGAAAGTATGAGATAAGCCTCTGAGAATCGTGTCCCTTCACTGTAATGCAAGGAGTCTTTGTTTAGCAATATCCATGATAAACCAGCACA